>NW_015628333.1:84236-93131 GCF_001515625.1 Sinocyclocheilus rhinocerous
GTGGGACAGAGTGATATGCATCCTTTATTGTGGTGTAACAGTGATCCAATATATCACGGTCTCTGGTGGGACATGTAACATGCTGTCTGCATTTTGGCAGTTCACGGGAAAGATTTGCTTTATTAAAATCCCCAAGAATGATTATAACAGAGTCTGGGTGTTGTTGTTCTGTGTCTGTGATCTGATTGCAGTTAACGAAAAGTGCTTCTAGATCGGGACAACACATCTTCTTTAACTCTGTAACATCTGTACACCACCTTTCGTTCATGTAAAAACATGTCCCGCCGCCGCGCGATTTCCCCGTTGATTCTGTAGAGCCAAGCACTGAGGCGGCCGTGTGCGGTGCCATTGCATTTATATTCAGCTTTAGCTTTGATAACATTGTGCATTCATTGTGGCACTCTTTCAACAACCTAATGCAATGTCACAACATTTATTTCCATCAAGAGTTACATTGTCGAGATCTTGTATTGACAATGGGAGAGTCAACTACTCTGTACTCCAGCACATCCCAAAGGCTTTCAGTGGGGTTAAGGTCACGACTCTTTGGTGGCCAGTTCATGTGTGAAAATGATTCCTCATGCTCCCTGACTCATTCTTTCACAATCTGAGCCTAATGAATCCTGGTATTGTCATCCTGGAATATGGAAATGGGTATTATATATATATATATATATATATATACATTCCAACATGGTATCAGTTGCATCAGTTAGGATTAAAAGAATTGATGCCAAACATACAACATGCCAGAGACATATTAATCACTGAAAAATTATTCAATCCTAAAATCTTTAACATTTGCTTATTTAAATCTAAACTGGCACAAGGGAATAACAAGTGCCACTTTAAATTATAGCCTGCAGATGTGACACTTACCCTGTAACCACATGGAACAAAAAGGTATTTTTGGCCCGTAATTACAAAGAAAAATGTTCCAATAGTGTTAGTTTTACTTGGCATGAAACACAGAAGACCACAGAACTAAATCACCTGCACTTTTCTATCAAAGCAACATTCAGTATCAGTTACATTCTGTATAAGCACTGAGGTCCAAGTGTTGCATTTTATCATGTTATTTTTGTATTTTACTTCCTGGAAATATCTGATAAAAGGTAAGCTTTTTCCACTGCACCTCGATGGGCTGCAATGCTATTCAAACTGATTTGTTGCTCAGTAATGTCCATTATGTATCCAGTAATAATAGAATATGTACCCCACCATTAAAAAATACATACAATAGTCTATATGTATACTCTAGATACACTATTATTACAAAAACATAAGCAGTGTATGATTAAATTGCTCCCAAATGAAAGCTTTTTGGTTCCTCGTCCACTGTGGGAATTTCAGATGAGGAGATCAACAATTCTACAGTACCCACAAGGGATTCATCTTAGTCCTCTAACAACACAGGCGCCACGCCAGAGTCCTCCCACATCATGGCCACCATGCCAGATTCCTCCTATGTCATAGCTGCCATGCTAGAGTTCTCGTATATCATGGCTGCCACACCAGAGTCATCATGTCTGTGTCAGACCCTGTGCCTACAACTGTGCCTACAAGACCGGAACAGTTTGCCCCGATTCAGCATATTCAACATGTTGAGTCGGCGTTGGGGCTGTTGGGGCTGTCGGCGCGAATGAGAACTCTGATTGGATGCTCAGTTTAGCGAACGAGTCAGTGCCCGAGAATTAAAATGAAAGTGATGAAAACCAGTAAGTAAATGAAGGCGGCACAGACAGAGGGCTGTTCTAATGTTACATGATCTTACCCAAGCATTCCAATATGCGAATATTTTCATAACAAGCCGCTTAAAATGAAGAAAGTTTTCAACATAACGGATATTCTAAATGGAAAGCAAGTGATGCTTTGTTTACGATTTGATTGTCTGCGTATACCTTGTATATCATTGTTTCGGTTTCTCCTTTTAAATGACGAATATATACTATTGATAGCTGTTGATATAGACAGCTAATTCTTTTCATGCAGGCGCAGAACAGTTTGCAGTAAACTGTAATCTGTGCGGTGTGCGCAGCTTTTTGGTCCAGATGCTGCCGACACGAGACGACAACACCGTCTGCTTTCGTCGCCGCTAGTTCTTTGAAGTCGGCTTTGTGAGTCCCAGTGAATGCTACTGCCATCTTGTGTGTTTGGACTGCACACACTTCCCTGCGGCCACTCACACCTATTATCTCACGACAAATAAGGCCACCTGTGCCTCTTCTGCTACAGCCACAGAAGTCGCCAACTGTGCTCTGACACAGCCATGAATGCTGTCCATGCATCCTCTGTCACGGCCAGGAAGGTCATCCATGTTTCTGCTCCGCCATGGTCTCCTAATCCCGAGTGGTCACCTGACCCTCCACAGTCTTAACCATGATCCAGGTCATAGTGCAGGCCCATCTCTCATGGTTCATTTTTGTTTTGCTTTATGTCTTGTAATAAGTTCATAGTTTGTTTTTGGATTATTATTTTGAATAAAACTGTACTTGGGTTCTTTCTTTTTACTTCTCCTTGTCTGCTTCAGGCTGGCAATGTTACAGTGTTAAATTGTCTAAATATTTTAAAAAGAGAGAATTTTGATGTTCAATTACTGAAGCCACTGTAAACGTAATTTAGAAGCAGGGTTAGTTCCACTTTTTACCCAGGGTTATGAAACCCTGCTCTGGAGCAAGTATAGCACTGTTATTGCCATGTTAAACCCACACTGCAGTGCCAAACTTATACAGTGTGAAATGGCATGTTAGAATGTTACAGCTAGATGCTTAGCAACATACATCCAATCATGTACCTCATATTCAGATGCTTTGGACAGTAGCAGAACATCACATCTGGTCATTTCAGCATTTGAGTGGGAAAATGTCAAATAATAGAATATGCATGAATTGAAGAAGTATTCTGAAAATACCATATAATATATAATCCAGAGCCAGCAAGGATCAAAGCCTTCCACAGCAAGTAAGAACTACGTCATTATAGCAGGGAGAAGAGAGCCAAGAATTCACTGAGTTCCTAGAGCAAGGAATCATCATCTCCTCCCAACATGTCTCCAGGAGACCAGAGATAACAAGCAGGGGAAACCTCCTCAAGTAATTGCACCCCTGGAGGACTGAAACGGCATCTCTGCAGTGACTAAATCGATTCATTCAATTTCCAAGCCTGCATCTTCTCAATCAGACATTAACACTATCACTTATTAGGGGTGGGGAAAATCGATACAGCATAGTATCGCGATATTTTCTGCTGCAACACTGTATCGATACACGGACGCCAAATATCGATCTTTTATTATACTATTTGGTAGAATAAAAAAATCAATTTCTTTACAGTCCACTAGATGGTGGTGTTGCGTTTTTTTCTAAAATCCTTTAATGCACGGCAAGCCGTTGATTATCCTGCTTATTCCATGATAATTTGCCAAGTTATAGACAAGTTAAAACTAGTATTGCTCTTTGCAGTGCAATATTTGACCGAATGGGTAAAAATTTCGGTTATTTTCATCAGTTACATAATTATAGAAGTACTGAATTATAACATTTATTTGAATTAATTATCGATTGTCTGTTCGAGAGAGAGAAAGAGAGAAAGATGACAGTTGTGTGTGTGAATTACCTGCATCTGTGCGTCTCTCACTACAAACAATGAAGTTGTTAGTTTAGTTACTTAAACACAGATTTTACCTCTTCGTTGCTGAGAAATATAATGCAGTGATTCAGTTTCTAAGCCATTTTATTAATAAAAGTAACGGGGCAACGTTGACAAGTTTATGTTGGCCTAGTCCTGAACGTTTCTGTGTGCGCAGCGGGATCTCTCTGTCTCTCTCTCTCTCTCTCTCTCTCTCTGTGTGAGTGATGTGTGTGTGCGTTTGTGTGTGTCAATTAAAGCAGCGGCACATTAATATAGAACGGAGATTAAACTGACTTGGAACTACCTGTGCATTAAACGGTGTTAATGCATATCTGCCAGCCAATCAGAATCAAGAATTCCAACAGACAATGGCATAAATGAAAGTAAAATATTCTAAGAGCACAGCAGTGCATAGTATACCTGTTGTAGCACATTGTTTACTTTAAGAGTACATGTTATGTTTAATTTAAATGTAACATTTTTATTTTAATGTGACTGTTTTATTTATTTTAAATTGAACAGTGATTTACTTTCAAATGCCCCAATTGCTGAAGGGTCTGCACAACTTTTTTGTACAAGTTCAAGTTGCATTGTTCAAAATACCTGTAGTAGCACAGCAGTGCATACCTGTTTACATTTAATTAAGGTGGACTAGACTAGACTGTAATACAAATAGCTGAGTTTGCCAGCTGCATACTGTCAGACTCTGTTCCATGTTTCGTGTGTGTCCTGCTCCCCATGTGCCTTCCCATGCCCTTATTTGGTTTGTTTCCTGTTCCTCCCCTGATTAATTAAGTTGATTTCTTCCCAGGTGTTTCCCTTGATGTGTCATGGCTCCCAGGTGTGTCTCGTCATCCCCTCCTCCTGTGTGTGTGTATATAAAGTGTTCCCAGTCCCTAGTTCTCTGTCCGATGTTGAAGGTCTTCCTGTATACGTCTTCCTGAGTTCGTCTCCCTTGGTTCCTTCCTACGAATAAAGTCTTGTGTAAAGTATTCTCCAGCGTCTCCTCGTCCCTCGTGTGTGTGCACCCGTGGCACATACAACATTTATGACCGGTTTTCATGAAAGTGTTGGTCAATTTGTCTGCTTGACAATCCCATTTTGCACTGCAACAAACTGAGAAATGTTTCTTTTTAGTCACAACAGATGTTGCCAAAGTTTTCGTTTAGGGACATAATTTGAAGTTGGAAAAAGGTAATAAATTGCAATATATCGCAATATATTTAAAATCGCAATAATATTGTATCGTGACACAAGTATCGTGACAATATCGTATCGTGGGGCCTCTGGTGATTCCCACCCCTATCTCTTATGAGACCAAAATGTTGATGACATATACAGTCTGCCAAGTTGTTAGCGGGGAATAAAGAACATTAACCTTCACATATGTCATAGTATAAAGTTTTCAAACATGCTTTAAACAGAGATGAACAACTATAAGAATTTAAATATGTCACAAGATAATCTTTAACAATTACATTTTCATGCACCACCATAGGCTTAAAAATCCTATGAGAATCCATTTTATCCAACATCATTATTGTTACGTATCCGGTCCATGAACTTCCGTCTGCTAGCCATCAGAGGTCACCCTTTCCATTTTCATTGACTCTCGCACTACACACTGTTGCATATCACCCCGGACTACATATCCCATCATTCATTGCACTGATTGCACACAGCACTGATTGCACACAGCTGTTTCATATCACTCACTCACTATTTAACACTCATTCTCACTCCTTTCTAGCTGCCGAGTATTGTATGCGCTTATCGCCAGCAGTGATAGCTACTCTACAGAGCCCTCTTTAGCTTCCTAGCCCAGCCCAGCCTAGTACCTCTCTGCTTTAATAAAGCTTGCACATGGATCCGCATGTCTCAAGTCTCGTCAGCCCCGTAACAATTATAATAACTGAGCAAATTAGCAAAAGGAACTAACCATGCAAGAAAGTGGTCAGACTGAATAACCTCATCAGAGGACATGTAAAAATAAATTATATATTGTTTTAAGTACAAGACAGAGCATCCTGAGTATACTGCTGGTGTGGAAGCCACCTGGAACACGATGGGATTACAAATCTTGTAATCTTATTAACGTTAGGCTTTCTAACAACCTCCAGGACAATCACACCTTATTAAACAAACATATTTATAAGAATATATCATTTATTTATTAGGAATATCATATTTATAAGATTATACAAGTATATGTCTGCTGTAAATCTCATTTTAAGAACCAGTGCTATATTGCAAAACCTAAAGAGCTACTATGAGACATGAAAAAAAATGTTGGTTTTAAAAAAACATTTCACATTGTTCAGAGTAATTAAGAATTGATTATATTACCCTGTTAGCTTAGCAATAAGCTAAAGTCAAACTATCTCTATAGAGCTAGAGCTATATCTAGTCAGAACTAATGACATTCCGTCAGAGTTTTTATTGATTTTGATTAAGTACTTCTTTGCCATTAAAAAAGTGTAGCTTTACAAAATATATGGCTGAGCTTCTTGCAAAGAAACTGAAGTAAAATTGTTACTCATTAAAAAGAAAGTGCCTTTCTTCTGATTTTGTGAAATAGGAAAACCAAAAGGTGAGACTTTATGGATGGAAATTCAGCCATTACAGCAGAAAAGGCAGATAGCATTTGCACAAACTACAAAAAGTACAAAAAGAATAAAACAGTGCATTGTGTAAAATGTGTACAATACATCATATCAAAATGCAATATAACAAAATAGCATTTAAATGATGATCAATGATGATAAATACAGGCCAGCTGCTCACTGCTTGGTAACATTCTGTTTGGCTTTTCTTTATTCTATAAATCCCAGTCATATCTTGTTCTTTAAATACTATTTTAAATCCAGTCAGTTTAGTTTTAAAAAAAAAACTTCATTTTTACTATATCTATATATTACTATAGCTTTTAATTTCCTACTTCTTTCTGTTTTTCTTAGTATAAGTTGAATATACAGTTTATACACAATGAAGAGTTCATCATTAGATTAGTAATTATTGAATTGATTGGTTTTTAATGCCAGATAGATGCTTGCAATTGAATTAATCTTGCCAAAAGATCAAATAAGGAATCAAATACCTGCCAACTAACCACATGAAACAGAAAAATAATTGGTAACACTTTACAATATGGGTGCACAAATATGCATTAATTCATACTTAACTAATCCACAGATAATCACAAGTTAATGTATAACTCATGAAGAGCTAAACCATTTAATAATGATTACTACATCAGCAACTAATGAACATTCTATATGATTTATGGATTAAATAATAAATAAATAGTTATTAGTTAAATTTGTCATAATGTATTAGTTCCCTAATAACATATTATATTAACTAATGATGTAAATTCATATGTTAATTACCACAGTGGTCAAAGCTATGTACTTCAACTTCCAGTTGTCTGCTTTAATTAATCATTAGCTAATGATTTGCAAAGGTATCATTATATTATGACTTTACTTGTTGAGGCACAGAACTATTAACTAATTTTTAAGTAATATATCATTGTGGTTATGCAGGGATTTAGAATTAGTTAGTTAGTTAGTCATGCGCCTCAACAAGTAAAGTCATAACATAATTGTATTTTTGCAAATCATTAGCTAATGATTAATTAAAGCAGACAACTGGAATGTGAAATGCATGGCTTCGACCCATTGTGGTAATTAGCACATGAATTTACACCATTACTTAATACAATATGTTATTAGGGAATTAATACAATATGACACATTTAACTAATAACAATTTATTGATTACTTAATCTATGAATCAGATAGAATGTTCATTAGTTGCTGATGCAGTAATTATTAATAAATTATTTAGTTCTTCGTGAGTTTTATATTAACTCATGATTATCTGTGCATTAGTTATGCATGAATTAATGCATATTAATGCCACCGTATTGTAAAGTGTTACCAAATAATTTATTACTTTCCTCTAGATTGTCTTAACAGGACTAAGAGTTCTGTGACCAGCTGTTATATAAGATGTCCGTAACTCACTCCAACACTTTTCCACAAACCTGTTTCAACTGCTGGCTGAGTGGGGTAAGAACATATGTCTGTCAACTCAGCATAGCTGAAGCCTACAGGGAACACAGCCTTACACTGTGCTCTTACACTGTAACCCATGCTATAAGAAGCCACTTTTCTGGATTTTACACTGCAAAAATTTAACCACTGAATCAAGATGGTAAAGGCAAGATTTTCTGCAGGAATGCAGTACTTTTCACTTTTTTATGCAAATGAGGCTGAGCTCACAAAATAAATGAGTTCCAAGAAAACAGCATTATGCCACATATACACACACATACATGCAAACTGAGAAAGGAGAATCTTACTGAGCTGTAGAGGAAGCCCTCTGCATTCATGCCGATGTAGAAACCTGCTTTAACTCCCTGAATGGCCACCACCCTTAATCCGACAGGGATGAGATTGAAAAGAGCTAGGGAAAACAAAGAGTAAACATTACAAAACAATAGGTTTGGCACTGCTTGAACCACACTGGGAAAAGTGATAAACTATTAACTAATCTAGCATTTCTGATAGAAACTATGGGATCTATAAAAGGTGTTAATTGGGTTACTGAGTAATGGTGAAGGTGAACAGTATGGATGAGAGTGGGGTAATCTGTGCAACGTTTTACCTAGGCTGTCGTCTAATCAAGGATAATAGAGATAAAGGTAATATCTATAATTATTCGTTAATACATCCATATTAATATGTCTGCAACATACAGTTAGGTCCATATATATTTTGACACAAGCAAAATATTTATTATTTTAGCTGTTGACCGAAACATATTCATGTTACAGGTATATAATGAATATGGACTTAATGTGCACACTCTGAGCTTTAATTTGAGGGTACTCTCAAAGTTTAAGGAATTACAGCTCTTTAATATGTACCTGCCCCTTTTTCAAGGGACCATAATTAATTGGACAATTGACTCAAAAGCTGTTTCATTAACAGGCATGGGGGTTCTGTGTACCTACGTATAATTCGTTTTTTAATTTAATATTGAAATCAGCAAAATTGAAAAAAAAAAACGGCACATTTTCGTTTTTCATTTGTTCAAACAAAACGAAAAATCAAGAATTTGGCTTCATTTTTCGTTTTTACGTTCAGGGACAGAATACGAGTAAACTACTTGAATATTCGATCTCTACCTGTGGGTGGGAGTGAAACGCCCCTCTCCGCTGATTGGTCAACCAAACATTACAACATAATAATAGTCCTT
>NW_015628333.1:93141-93877 GCF_001515625.1 Sinocyclocheilus rhinocerous
TTTAGTGAAATGTGAATTTGACGTCATGATTTGAAGGTGAACTCGTTTTAGTTATCAAGAACATATCCAAACCCTGAAATAACATTTCGACCAATAAGCCAGTGTCAGCTGTGTCAGAAATTAACTTTCCCATAAAAGGCAACTGATTTCTTTTTTTTTTCTTTTTACCTTTTGTATTTAATCTTTAATGTTAAATTGTTACATCAAATAAATTAGAATAATATAACAATAGTCTGTTACCAATTACATCACTATTCAGAGATATAGCCTGCGTCTGAAGACGCTTTTAGATGTATTTACAGTTTAATGCTGATCAGACGGCTGAATGTGTATTTACATAGCAATTACAAATATATAATGAAATGAGATTAATGTTTTATACAACATTTTTAATACAGAAATATGAACAAAATGAAATGATACTTGAATTATGAAAGTAATATCGCCAATATAGGTGGCGCCGCCGTGGCGGTAGCCTATTTCATTGTGTTAATAAAGGAGCCTTTTATTTAATCTATTCCTTCAAATTGCTTCATTCATTCATTTAAGAATAAAATGAAGTGGCTGTGTATAATAATTGGTCATTGAATTGTTGTCTATTAAAATGGGTCTTTCAAAGACTCTGATTCATTCAGGAATGATAGCCTACACCCAGGGGCGGATTTAGTGTTAGTGGACCCCCAGGTAAAAGATATGAATGGGGCCCTATACATTAGCACTCAATTTGCTAGATCCT
>NW_015628333.1:94892-100051 GCF_001515625.1 Sinocyclocheilus rhinocerous
CGCTCATGGTACTCACAGTGCGTACAGCTGTACACCTGCAGGTGCCACAGACTCGGACGGTTGTTGTGGTAATAAACACTGTAAACAGCAAACGTTCGCGTGTCCGCGCTTAATGCGCATATCCTATATGAAAAGCATTTTAGGGGGCCCTTGACTTTTGGGGGCCCAAGGCGGTCGCCTACCTTTGCCTAATGGGTAAGTCCGCCCCTGCCTACACCAGCTCTGTGACTTTGGTTTAGTTAACGAGACACTGTACATATTCAATCGCATTTGCTTCCATATTTTTTGATCAGTGCTTTACTCCAAAAAGTGCGCACATATTGTAATATATAAAGTGCGCATGTATTCACACGTTTACCTCATATTTCTTTAAATATAATAGAATCATAATTTCTTAATGACTCACAGAAAGACGATTCTCTGCTGATCCATCAGTCAATATTGCGTGATCATAATACCCACATTACGGTGACGGTTCTGCGTTCTGTCTGCATTTATGCGTCAGTTTATTTTCAATGTCTTCATTAGGCCACAATAGAGTGAGTTTTGAGTAAAAACACTGTGTATTAATGTCATACTGTCACTATGAATTTTTTTTTTTTATCCCTACCGGGAAAGGAATACATTGACCAGAAACAAAATCGCACCCTGGTGGTCTGTGCTTGTCTACAATACATTCTCCCAGTGCTGCAGTGCATCGCGCAGCTTGCCACACAGATTTTAATAGGTGGTTAGCTATAATAAATAAGGTGGTGTGCCAAAGATGTAGGCTAGTAGGTAGTTGTGAGAGCAGGTGTGAAGTAAATTAATATTTATGAGATAAACTAATATTTCATGGGCAGGTTGCAGAATTTATACCTACACAAAAAGAAAGCTCTGTCTAGGCTCTGCCTCGGTACGGTTTGTGTCAAGCCAATCGTTAATCTGGCTGTTTGATGAAGAGAAAGAGATCAAATGAAGTAGAAATAATAAACATGTTAAGAATCCATAGAAGCCGACTCTTATCATGTTTTTAAGGACTATTATTATGCTGTAATGTTTGGTTGACCAATCAGCGGAGAGGAGCATTTCACTCCCGCCCAACAGGTAGAGATCGAAAATTCAAGCTGTTTATTCATTTTCTGTCCCTGAACGTAAAAACAAAAAATGAAGCCGAATTCTTGATTTTTCGTTTTGTTTGAATTTACATTTTTCAGATTTCAATATTAAATTAAAAAATAGGTATATACATAGGTACACGGACCCATGGGCTATTCCTTCATTATTTCTACATCATTTAAGCAGGTAAAAGTTCTGGAGTTGATTCTAAGTGTGCCATTTGCATTTGGAAGCTGTTGTTGTGAACCCACATCATGCGTCAAAGGAGCTCTCCATGCAAGTGAAACAGACAATTGTTAGGCTTCAAAATCAAAACAAATCCATCAGAGAGATAGGAGGAACATTAGGAGTGGTCAATTCAACAGTTTGGCACATTCTGAGGAAAAAAAGAATGCACTGGTGAGCTCAGCAACATAAAAAGGCCTGAATGTCCATGGAGGACAACAGTGGTGGATAATCGGATGATCCTCTCCATGGTAAAGAAAAACCCTTTCACAACATCCAGCCAAGTGAAGAACACTCTCCAGGTAGGTGTGTCACTGTTAAAGTCTACAATCAAGAGAAGACTTCACAAAAGCAAATATAGAAGGTTCGCCACAAGGTGCAAACAAGGCCAGATTTGACTTTGCCAAAAAACATATTTAAAAAGCCAGACCACTTCTGGAAAAGCATTCTTTGGATGGCTGAAATTAAGATCAACCTGTACCAGAATGACGGGAAGAAAAAGTATGGAGAAGACTTGAAACAGCTCATGATCAAAAGCATACAACATCATCTGTGAAACATGGTAGAGCAGTGTGATGGCATGAGCATGCATGGCTTCCAGTGGCACTGGGTTACTGGTGTTTATTGATGACGTGACAGAGGACAGAATCAGCCGGATGAATTCTGAAGTGTACATAGATATACTCTCTGCCCTGATTCGGCCAAATGCAGAAAAGTTGATTGGACGGCGCTTCATAGTACAAATTTACGATGACCCCCCCAAAAAAACAGCAAAAGCAACCCAGGAGTTTTTGAAGGTAAAAAGTGGAATATTCTAATATGGCCAAGTCAATCTCCTGATCTCAACCCGAATGAACATGAATTTCACTTGCTAAAGACAAAACTAAAGGCAGAAAGACCCACAAACAAATAACAACTGAAGTCGGCTGCAGTAAAGGCCTGGCAAAGCATCACAAAGGAGGAAACCATGTCTCTGGTGAGGTCCATGATTTCCATACTTAAGGCAGTCATTGCCTGCAAAAGATTTCCAATAAAACATTAAAAATGAACATTTTATTTATGATTATATTTATTTTGAGCCCCTGAAAATGGTGGGAATGTGTATAAAAATGGTTGTAATTCTTAAGCATTTTATGTTATATTTTTGCTCAACTCCTTGAATTATAGCTTAAAATCTGCACTTCAATTTCATCTTGTTTGTTTTATTTTAATTCTATTCTGGTGGCATACAGAGCCGAAATTATGAAAATTGTGTCAGTGTCCAAATATATATGGACCTAACTGTATAGCACAACCTATTCTCTCAATGTCAAATGCAGAAATGTTCATCCATGCGTGTATGACCTCAAGGTTAGATTATTGTAATGCTTTATTGGGTGGTTGTTCTGCACGCTTAATAAACAAACTCCAGCTGGTACAAAATGCAGCAGCTAGAGTTCTTACTAGAACCAGGAAGTATGACCATATTAGCCCGGTTCTGTCAACACTGCACTCGCTCCCTATTAAACATCGTATAGATTTTAAAATCTTGCTAATTACTTATAAAACCCTGAATGGTTTAGCACCTCAGTACTTGAACGAGCTCTTGTTACATTATAGTCCTCCACGTCCACTGCGTTCTCAAAACTCTGGCTGCCTTTAACTGAAAAATTAGTGTTTACTATTGTCATTTTGCATTATTGACACACTATTTTCCTAATTAATGCTGTTCAGTTGCTTTGACACAATCTATATTGTTAAAAGCGCTATATAAATAAAGGTGACTTGACTTGACTTGACATTGAAATATGACTTCTACAAAAGTGGTCAAACAAGTTTGTCCAACAAGTAATGTCAAGAGGTAAGATAAAAGATTTGCAATTCAAACAAAAATACATGATTCAATTTCAAAGTCTTACTGTAGTCAAAGTTTTCTGAACCATAAACTACCTAGGAAAATGTTTAATATTCAGAATATTTAAATGCATTAAAACCCTTGTTCAACCATTTTTATTTTTAACTTGAATCTTTATAGGGAAAAAAGTTAACAAAATCATGCATGATTGGACTGGACAAACCAAAATATTATCACACATTCAGTTTGCCTTTGTGATCACGAGTGCGTGGACCATGTTCTGGTCAATTCTGGAGTGCGCATTTGAAGTGCGATTGCGTCACAGCGTCACGACGAAAGCTGTCCCAATTCAGAATGCGCCCTCCGAAGACCGCATTCCAAGGATCACCGTGGCGCGACGAAGGCTGACAGATTTCGAAAGCGACTTCAAATGCACCCTCCATTTCCCAGGAAAATGAAGTGTACATTTGATGGACACTTCACACTCTACCATATCCCAGAATCACTTGTGCGCAGATGACAACGGTGTTGTAAGAAATTAACTCATTTATAAGGGAATTAATTATTATTTTTATTTCTAGCTCAGGTTTTGAGAGGACACGAATCTGAAGATTCGAAGTCAACCTGATTAGAACTGATTTCAAATTTGATAGTTTACACTTTATCAACTACTCGTCCAGCGAGACGTTAACGTCCGTGTATATTAACGATTCTGTTCATATTACTTCGTGGCCAACGACACATAAACAAAATGGTAATCTTATTAATTTTGAGCAAGGTAACAAGGATCTAGGCAGAGTTTTACCTTTAAAAATTTCACGACACCAGACAATACTTCTTTTATGGAGGATCGAGCCCTTAGGGACATTGATCCATAAAGTCTGGTTGGGCAGGATAATGCGCGTGGCAGTGTCGTGTTAATCGTAGGTGAGGGTAGCTGTACGTGCTGGGGTGTCGACTAGCCATCGGTTTCCAATGATTTCGGTTTGTGTTGCCTCAATTTGGTTGGCGACGGCTTTTCTCAACGATTTACGACAAAAAAAACTTCCCCCTTTTCCTGTCGGTTGGAGCCCTGGTGCCTCTTTATCTGGTTTCGATGGACCCATCGAAGGACTGGCTCGCTGCGCCCTTGTCTGATTTTGATTCGATAGGCAACAGGTGAGAGCTTGTCCACAATCTCATGGGGTCCTGTCCAGTGAGGTAGGAATTTCTTTGACAGGCGATGGGGAGCGTTCTGCCTTGGTTGGGCGAAGCTGTAGTACCATGCTTTGTCTTCGATGTTCAGCTCCTGGTGAGAGGCCTTTTGGTTATAGTAGGCTTTTCGACCTTCTGCACTTCTTTGGAGTTGTTGTTGCGCGAAGGCGAAAGTTGTTCTCAGGTGTTGATGCAACTCTTCCAGGTACTGGTGAGTGGTATAGGCGGTGACGAGGTTCAGGTCACCAGGTTGGTACAGCAGGTGTAACGGTAGTGTCATTTGTCGCCCCGTCATCATCTCGAACGGGGGTACTCCGGTAGACCGGTGAGGGGTGGCCCCGATGGCCATCAGTACCAGAGGAAGCTTAATATCCAAATCCTTTTGATTGGCGGACACATACTTCTTCAACATGCTGACCACTGTCCTGTTGGTTCGTTCCACTTGACCTGAGGAAATTGGGTGATGGCTTATATGGAGCTTGGCCTGTATACCCAAGAGTTTCCACACTTCTTGCATGACTTCGGCGGTGAAGTGGGTTACTCGGTCAGAGTTGACCCTTAGGGGCAGTCCGAACCTTGAGAAGATGTGGTTCATCAAAAGGCAGGCTGTCGTTTCTGCTGTATCGTTGGGAGCTGGGAGACACTCTACCCACGTGAATTCGCAAACCATGGTGAGGAAGTATTTGTTACCCCGTGTTGACCGTGGTAGGGGTCCCACCCAATCTATTTGGAGGTCCGACCATGGGAAGGTCATTCCTTTCCGTTGCAGTGGCGCTCGGTGGTTTGGATTTGCCGGTTGGAACTGGCA
>NW_015628334.1:0-1416 GCF_001515625.1 Sinocyclocheilus rhinocerous
TTGTGACGGGCCGCATGCGGCCCGCGGGTTGAGAACCACTGGTATAAGAGCTTCAGACATTTGTCACACCGTAGGTGTTCCCATAGCGATGACGCCATCGCAGCATTGAAGTGAACCTATGAAAGGGAACGCAAACGCATGCTATGAAGCACTGTCAAGAGCATGCCAACCCAACAGGTGGCGATATAATATCAAACGTAAAGCCATGCATGCCAAACCAACAGGTGGCGATATAATCTCAACCGTAAAACCATGTTGGCCAATCAGAAGCCTGAAAAAGTTTCCAGTAGGCGGAGATAACAGCGCAGGCTCCGACGTCAAAAGCCAAAAACTCCGGTTTCGCGGTCTACACACGATAACACTGCAACCGGAGTTTTTGAAAATCTTTACCCTGGCAGGCGTTTTCAAAAATGATGGTTTCAGTGACCTGGTGCTGCGTTTGCGTGTGGACGAATAGCCAAACCGCGTAGAAAAAGCTGCGGTTTTAAAAAATAATTGCGTTTGTGTGGACAGGGCCTAAGATAAACTTTTAAAAAATGCATATCAAATTGTACAAAACATTATTTTATTTGTTTCCTAAAGTACTTCACAATCGACAACACATCATATTCTGAAGCTGTGATTTAGCATCAGGGAAAACAAATCCTGCTAATCCATAGTAACGAATCCATAGTAACCCATTCATTTCCTATGGGGACAACAAACCTGTCCGTGTTAGTATCTGTGTAATATGGCCAGCTTTTAACAAGTGACAGATGAATTTGTACCGTTTGAATTCAGTAGCGTTTGACTTGATGCACAGACATTGCCAAAGAAACGGGAAGAATTTCATGTGCTATACACGATTATGTTATTATTATTTGCATTCAGCATTGTTTTTTCTCTACTGAACTGATTTGCAACACATTTTTGGGTCACGACCCACCAGCTGAGAACACTACTATATAGTATGATGTGCATTGCTCTTATTTTGTGAATCCTGGGCTCAATTTTTCAACTATTCAAATGACAATCTTCCTGTTGGCTATTCTGAGGATCAGGCTCAGTCCTTGACATGCACACACAGATGTTTCTTTCATGAGCTCTTAAGCACCATAATGCAGCTTGAGCTGAATGAAATTAAGTTTTAAAACAGGACAAAAACACACTTATCATCTGCAGTTATCGTGTGACTTCAAAGATACTGCTGCTGCGGGTTTGGAGTTTTGTATTTGTACTCTGGGTTTCAGTCTATTCAGAAAAAATCTGTCATAAGCAGCACATGGCAATGAGCCTCCGGTTTGTGACATGATCGCTCTGTTCTTGCGTTTCAGTGCTCTCTCAACCGTGGCAAATACAACCATGGATGCTGATGGGGTATTTGACTTCCCATCTCCTGTCAATCACCTGCTGTCCAAGCTTTACAAGGTTAGGGTG
>NW_015628335.1:0-1184 GCF_001515625.1 Sinocyclocheilus rhinocerous
GAGTTTAAAAATTCAGTCTCAGAAGAAAATATAATAATAATAATACGTTTAAATAAGTAAACAATATGCAATATACAATTACATACTTTAAAGTCTTACCTAAGACTGCTATTACCAGTACAAACAATATTTGCTAGACTACCAAATCAAAAACACAGTCTTAGACTTAATGCTTATCTTTCCCATTACCCCATTATGAATTACTGAAAGTAACTTTTAAATTCTAAAGACATAATCAGATGAACACTTAAGTAGCAAATGTAAAGCATAGAACACAATATAAAAGTAACACTACAGCAGGAGTTTTCAAACCTGTCCTGGAGGACCCCCTGCCCTGCACATTTTGTATGTCTCCGTCATCTAACACACCTGATTCAACTCATCATCTTGTTAGTAGAGACTGCAAGAACTAAATTGAGTGTGTCTGATAAGGGATACATACAAATTGTGCAGGGCTGGGGGTCCTCCAGGACAGGTTTGAAAACCACTGCACTACAGTATAGGGAACATATTCTCTATTAACTACAACTTTTACTACTGCTTATTAATAGTTGGTAAGGTAGTTTTTGTAGCATTTAAATTTAGGTATTGGGTAGGATTTAGGGATGTAGAATAAGGTCATGCAGATAGTAATGAACACACAATATACTAGTAATATGCAAGTTAATAAGCAACTAGTTAAAAGTGAGAGCTGAACTCTAAAATAAAATGTTACCAATATTAACGTTACCTAGAAAGTAGAAACAGATTAACGTTACAGTACCTTTGTTGTAAATGGAGACTTTTATTGCGTCATCCGTGTTCATCTTCAAGCAGGCAGTTTGGGTTCTGGATGAAAACAAATCTAGCTGTTATTCAAAAGCAGCATTACACCCAAAATTAATGCAACTGTCATATAATTCTAAGAAAGTAAGATCCAGCCCCAATACTGAAAGATGTCTAGGCTATATCAAATGTGCATGTGAAAAAGTTATAAAGATTAAAAAAAAGAATCGTGTCATCATAGATTGAAACTTTTTTTGATTGATTTTTGTGTATGTAAATACGTAAACTGAAAAAGCCATAAAAAATGTACAGGTAATTATTGTGGAAGGGAGAGTTCCTCTGACCTGGAGACAGGTTTGTTGTTTGGGCCACGGACTGTACCAGCGAGTAAAACATCCTCCAGCACCTCTGTATCCGAT
>NW_015628336.1:0-202 GCF_001515625.1 Sinocyclocheilus rhinocerous
ATTACATTTCCACTAGTACCAACACGAATTCTTGATATCAAAAATAGGGTTGGGTTTCGTTTGGTTTTTTTTCGATACCGGTGCCAAATCAATACTTTTAAAACGGTTCTGGTGCCTAAACCGATACTTACTAAAAAAAATAAAAATAAAAATTCCCCCAAAAATGATGGATTGGCCATTAGCACTATAAACACATGATGTC
>NW_015628336.1:744-2115 GCF_001515625.1 Sinocyclocheilus rhinocerous
TAGCTTAGTTAACGGAAGGCTACCTGCTGCCATCAGAGCAAGTGTAATAACTGCATTCACACGCTCCTCGGATGCTCTCATTTCCCGAGTTGTGCTTTTAAGTCGGAATGTGAAAACAACATGGACACTCTCGTTACTACAAAGATTTGTTGGATTTGTATTATTACAGTTTTCTGACTCGTGTTCATGTGCATTTTCTCAGTCGGAAAATTATTTTTCACGTGCCGGTGATGATGCCTCATTTCGGAGAACCAGAGGACAAATATTTCAATCGATCGCTCAGGCATGGCACCGAAATGAGGTACCGAAATCTGCATTCTGATTCGGTTCTAGTACATACCAGTTACATTCTCCTGTATTTTTAATATTTCTTTTCTTTTCTTGTTAACAGAGGCTATTTACCATAGCTATTTACACTAATTCCACCCACCAACGTGTCGACCCGAGTTAGATTCCGCCTTCTGCCGAACTCGTTCTTCTCCCTTTTCACATCACATATCACATCGAAAAGGCATTTATTTTCAGTAAAAATGAAGGATATAATCGAAAAGTGGAAAATAACGTGTCTCTATCTATCAGTTAAGTTTGGTTAGGTGTAGGGAGGGCTTTATTTGGGACAAGCGGCATCCATTTAATAATTTTAATAAAAATGATAATTTACACAATACATTATTATTGCATACTGTTTTACTATACTGGGGTTCAGATATTGGCCACTATTTGCACTAAGTACAACCCTCTACATTGCGAGTAAATCACTCGCATATGCGACTAAATCTTACTCTAGGCGACTAAATAATGTCTAAAATTAGCCATTGGCTCATGCCAGTATGTGTGTGAGAGGTGTTCAACACGCTCGATAAACACGCTGACTGAGCGCATGAGAGTTTCGCTCTCCATCAAGCAATCTGTACTATTTGGATGCGCTCAATGGATCATGTCATGTACTCAGTGGATGCGCAGTATATAGCACGCAGCGCACCTGTATTTGACGTACCGTAAACTAGTGTGAAGGCGCACGACTCGCCGTCGCTTTACTGATAGCGCTGTGTTTCTCACACATGCAAAGAGAGAGAGCGAGAGTCTTGCATACCACGCTGAATCGACGCGCTACATGTAAACCATATTATTTGTTGTATTTCCTGTCAAAATAACAGAGTTCATTTAGAATTATTCAGCTTTTAAGAACAAGCAGAAGATATGCCGGTTTCTCGGCAGTGAGCGGAGCTAATGCGCGAACAGCTCTCGTTGGCTGGCACTCATCTATTACCGTCCCTGTTTTGATTTCAGCAAATCAGTTCGAGCGAACGCTGACAACGTGATTAATATTCATGAACCCAGCAGATAATAATAGTAGTAGTAGTAGTAGTA
>NW_015628336.1:5516-12027 GCF_001515625.1 Sinocyclocheilus rhinocerous
GCTCGTCAGTGAACAACGGCTCTGTGTAGTTAATGCTGCTCAATGTGAAAGCACGCAGGTGATGGAGATTTACCGCTGATTACAGAACCGGCTTTTCTGACAAGATGCGCGTTAAATATCGCATGCGATTTATCGTGCAGCCCTAGTGGATATGTAATTCTTGATATCAAAAATAGCCATTGTTACTAGTAAAAATCCATTTCCTGGTATCAAGAATTAGCATTTTAAATAGTTAAAATTGAATAGTTGATCTCATGGATTCATATCCTGTGAAGGAATAAAAGTCAAAACGGCTTGCCATAGTTAGTATAAACACTGGCACATGAAGCAGTGAATGACAGTTGTTAGAGCAGTTTTTTTTAACCCTGTTCCTGGAGGCACACCAAAAATACACATTGTCATTTATCTGATCCATCTCATTCAGGTTTTGGAATCTCTACTAATGAGCAATTAAATGTCTCTAATTGTGCTGAACAAGGTTTGTTTTATTAGGTACACATCTAGAATGTGTACTGTTGGTGCACCTCTAGGAACAGCGTTAGCAAACATTGTGTTAAAGGACCTTCAAATTTGAAGCTGCATTATGATTGAATGAGAATAAATGAGTGATATAAATTTAATGTTAGCAGGCCATCCCAAAGCCAGCATACTGTAGAGTCACGTTGCAAGAGCCGAAGAGCCCAACAGGCACAGCTGGTTTCAATCAGCACTTCCAAAAAAAGCACATAGAGCTCCCTCATCTCTCTTTCTCACTGTTATTCACCCTCGGTGTCTCTCTGTCTCCCTTTCCTCTCAACCGCTACTCTTTTCCCTTACTGAAACTTTGGGCCTGGTCAGAGATGCAATAAGTTTTCCTTCCAGGTCCACACTCACACACAACAACAACACACACGCACACACACACACACACACTGATCTGAACTTCTGAACTTTTTTTCTCCACATTAAAGAATTCCACAGGATTAACCTAGTTGGAACTTTTAGTGCATAGCATTTAGCATATAGTGGTTGCCCAGCATATGAATGAATGAATGATGCATTTATATGCATATCAATAACTATCAAGTGCATTAACTGAAGTTTAAGTTTCCATTCTACAATTTGACAGCTGAACTGTCTAAAATGAGAGCAATATTTAGGAGCTTTGAATGGAAGCTGACATTGGATGAATTTCAAAGCCCATGAGGAGCAAGAGGTATATAAAGCTGGGTAATTTCGAGGTCAAAGGATCAAGGGGTCTTTGAATTGTGGCTGCAGGGGTGGCACAGTAAAGACATTGCTCTATCTTTTAGCTTTATTCGGCTCTCCACTGGTCAGATAATTTTTGTATGGAAATGTATGTGATAAATTTGTATACGTTTTGGAAATGTGTGTGCGATATGAAGTTTTCTAAACTGCATACATTATCATAATAGTTGTATGTGTCATTTAGTAATATTGTTAATGTCACAAAGCATTTTCAGTAAGATTAACTGGTGTTACTTTAGTAATGCTTAAAACTGACCCTTTGAATAACCTGAATCTCTCGAGACAACGCCACTGTGGAAAGTTCTTGTTATTTAGTAAAATAAACAGGAAGTGGGGGTTTGTTTCATTTTTAAGAAAGATGGTGCAGTCACATTAGTAGATTCCGTAGAGTTCAAATGTGTTTACAAATCATACATGTGTTTATAGAAAGAGCTAGTGTTGTCTGATATCAAATTTTCAGTATTTGTTACGAATTGTTGTTGTTAAGGTTCTCTGTAAAAATTGTAAAACTGTTAGATTCAAAACTGTGCAGACATCATGCCGATTATGCCAAAAATGTTAGATTGGATCTCCATATCAGGAAAATCGGATCCAGATCCTGTTAGAAGTCACCCAAAATCTCAAATTTTGAACTGTATTTGTCAGGTCCCCAAAACTGTATTAAAGTCTTCAGACTGAGAGGTTGTTACAACAACAGACTGAAACAGTTTTTACTCTGCAAATATACTATATGATTAAAATCCTTTTTTTGGAGGCTAAAATTACATGCAAGCATAGCGCACCTATCAACATCTGCTTGTTGACATGGAATTCATGTGAATTTAAATGTATAATGTGAGTCCACATACACCACATATCTTCTGACCATAGCAAAAATTTACAGAGAGTTTATTGATCTCTCTTTCAGTCTAACGGTAAGAGTGACTGATTTCTTTTAGTAGTCAGTTGTCCCTTTTGACATCATTGTATTTCTATAACCTGTTTAATCAAACCCTATCACTGAAGATTCAAGATACTGTAAAAGACATTTTAATTGGATCGCTAATCACCCATTTGGGCTATTGATGCCTGGACACCAATGTGGCTATATTTCCAATTTAGAAGGTCTCTTTCTACAACCGTTTAAATGAGCTTATGCATTCTTTTTATTGTAAACGCTCAGTCAGAGTGTTCTAGTGTGTATGCACCATAAAACGGACATAGGACACAATACACAATACACAATGAAATATATCTGTGCTAAACTTCTTTGACTCTAACCCAATGGCGAGTGAATATGAATTGCTCACGATAGACATTTAGTTGCCTAGCGTGAAATTTAGTTGCATATGTGAGTGATTTACTTGCAAAGTTGATTTATATAATAAGGATGTAGCTACAGTGGGTACGGAAAGTATTCAGACCCCCTTAAATTTTTCACTCTTTGTTATATTGCAGCCATTTGCTAAAATCATTTAAGTTAAGTTTTTTTCCTCATTAATGTACACACAGCACCCCATATTGACAGAAAAACACAGAATTGTTGACATTTTTGCAAATTTATTAAAAAAGAAAAACTGAAAAATGCTCAGTATTTAGTAGAAGCACCCTCTTGATCTAATACAGCCATGAGTCTTTTTGGGAAAGATCCAACAAGTTTTTCACACCTGGATTTGGCGATCCTCTGCCATTCCTCCTTGCAGATCCTCTCCAGTTCTGTCAGGTGGGATGGTAAACGTTGGTGGACAGCCATTTTTAGGTCTCTCCAGAGATGCTCAATTGGGTTTAAGTCAGGGATCTGGCTGGGCCATTCAAGAACAGTCACAGAGTCGTTGTGAAGCCACTCCTTCGTTATTTTAGCTGTGTGCTTAGGGTCATTGTCTTGTTGGAAGGTAAACCTTAGTTCCAGTCTGAGGTCCTGAGCACTCTGGAGAAGGTTTTCGCCCAGGATATCCCTGTACTTGGCCGCATTCATCTTTCCCTCGATTGCAACCAGTCGTCCTGTCCCTGCAGCTGAAAAACACCCCCACAGCATGATGCTGCCACCACCATGCTTCACTGTTGGGACTGTATTGGACAGGTGCCTGGTTTTCTCCACACATACCGCTTAGAATTAAGGCCAAAAAGTTCTATCTTGGTCTCATCAGACCAGAGAATCTTATTTCTCACCATCTTGGAGTCCTTCAGGTGTTTTTTTAGCAAACTCCATGCGGGCTTTCATGTGTCTTGAACTGAGGAGAGGCTTCCGTCGGGCCACTCTGCCATAAAGCCCCGACTGGTGTAATGAGGAAAAAAAATTAACTTAAATGATTTTAGCAAATGGCTGCAATATAACAAAGAGTGAAAAATTTAAGGGGGTCTGAATACTTTCCGTACCCACTGTATGTAAATCTGAGATTCACCTGGGATTTGGTGGGTCATGCACTCCATTTACATCTGCTTGACAAAAAACCTCAATGCTGCTAGTTCTTATTAGACACCAACATATGCTAGTCTGTACAAATCACGCACACATGTAGGTGAGGACATGCAAAAATCGAGTTCCCTAATTTCCAGTCTTTTCCTCTTACAGCCTAGATTGGGAACTTGACTAGAAGGAGGCTTTAGTGACACACAAGCTATGATGGGTAATTCCTTCTCATGCAGCTCTCTCACCCCATTTCTTCTCATGCTGGTTTATAGATATACACATATATGCTGTCATGTGCTAAGGCCAAATTCCAGAGAAGGGAGAGGAAGGGGAGGGGAGGGAGTGAGTGAGTGAGTGAGTGAGTGAGTGAGTGAGTGAGTGTGTGTGTGTGTGCGTGAGTGAGTGAGTGAGTGAGTGAGTGAGTGAGTGAGTGAGTGAGTGAGTGAGTGAGTGAGTGAGTGAGTGAGTGAGTGAGTGAGAGAGAGAGAGAGAGAGAGAAGAGAGTGATGTGAGAGAGGGAGGGAGCAATGCCAACAGCTTTGATTCCAGCACAGTCAGCTGAAATCCAGGCTCTGGCACAGTAGCACTCAGGTCGATCTGGGTTAGAAATATCGTTTTGCTTTTATATACTCTTTAAAGCACAGATTTAACAACAATTTAAAATAAAATGAAAGAAGTAGGTCTGAGAGGACTTGGATGTGTACATTTAAAGGACACTAGGAAATATTCTGGTTGACAGTGAATAGGGCAAGGATGAGATATCCAAAAGGGCTGGTCTCTGAAGTGGGTAAGTACTTGCATCCTTTCATCCTAGTGCATTTAATGTTTAAAGACCTTTTTATAAGATAAAATGTTCATCTTTAGTGCATCAAAGACATGTTACATTAAGAAGCAGGATTATGTGAGGTCTGGCAGATGTAAGCTGTCTTTGAAAAAAGAAAGTGTTTGGCTATTTCCACTGCCTGTGACCATGACTGACATATCTGTATTAGGTCTTGGGAGGGTGGTATGTTGAGAAACGAAGGATAAGAATTAAAGAATGATTATTTTAGAATTATTTAAAACTCATCCCTTGGTCCATAATTTCTTGAGAATCTGATCATCTATCACAGAGCTAAACAAAACGTGCTAATGACATACAAATCCGGATGGTGGGAGAATCTCCAAGTTTCTAGTTTCTGTTCAGTACAACTAATTGTGTCTGTTCCCCTTGTTATGGGTGTTTGGTCAGTCGTAAATCTTTCAGATGGTAAGAACAGAGTTGAGCACTTTTATTAGGAAAAAGCTGTGCAAGTATACATCATTACTTTTAAATCAATTAAGTGCAGTCTCTCACAAAGATGCTTCCACTACACTCAATCATTGGTTACTAGCTCTGGCAGCAAACCTCTCTTGTTGTTCTTCGATGACAGTATGTTTTACGATTCATATAATGTATAGTGAAACCTAGTCACATGTGAAACTAGCTTTTTTATGTAGGATTTTTACATAAAAACTGTCATAATTTAGAAATAAAAGAATATTTTCTCTGATTTGAACGCTAAGTCTTAAAGAAGACCTGCCCATTTTAACAATTTAAACACCCACTGCTACATCTTTGCAACATCTTTGCGTATGAAAACTTTTTGAAAACCTTTACTACTTTTAACTATTACAGCTGCGAAGATTAAATAAATGTGAAAACGTTTTATTGTAGTATTATATTTAGATCTACTCCCATTGTATAAAAAGTTGCAGAGCTGAGTATGAATGCAGAGATCTCGACATTGCAATTCAATTTCTGCACCCTCACAAATGCTTTCACAGTGTTTCCCATTCATTAACTAGACCAGGGGTGGCGAACTCCGGTCCTGGAGAGCCGCAGCCCTGCAGAGTTCAGCTCCAACCCTAATTAAAACTCACCTGCCTGTAGCTTCCTAGTAACCGTTCAGACCTTGATTAGCTTGTTCAGGTGTATTTGATTAGGGTTGAAGCGAAACTCTGCAGGGCTGCGGCTCTCCAGGACCGACGTTCGCCACCCCTGAACTAGACTGTGGCGGACTGTGTATAGTCTTACTTAACAAAAAGTACTGATCACAGATTAAGCATTAGAATTAACACAGTTACTTACATTCTGCTGCTATTTTTAGTCTAGCCTGTTTTAGTTTTTTTTCTTCTTTCATCACCCCACTGCCATGCCAGTGGACAGCCAAAGAGGCAATGATGAAGAAGCAGGCATTGATCTGTGTCTGTACAGGCAGTCGTGTGCTGATGTATTTATCTGTATTATGTAATAAAAACCAGGAAGTAGAAAATGGGTTGTTTTGGCAGCTTGGTGTCAATAAAAGCTGTTTCGGAACTGTAACACCGTCTTTTGCTTGGGGAAGGAGGCGGGAACCGGCTCAACATTAATAACATTAATGCAGACTTTAATTCACAATCACAGCCGACTGACACACACACAAAACTTGTTACTTTTTTTTGTGGTACAATGACCTCTTATATGTCTAAAGATCAGGGGAAATTTGATTTCGCAATTCATGACCACTTTAAAGAAGAGGATGGGGCCCAGTTACCTTGATTATTCTGCTTATTATTTATTTATGCATAAGCTCCAGCAGTGCCAATACTGGATTACATGGTGAGAGCTAACAGCTAACCCTGTGAGTTCGCAAGTTCTAATAATACAATTCCCCTAACAACAATTTAAATACTGGCTAATACACTTTAAAGCCAGTTCACTTTAAGTGGTTAAGTGGTTTTCCTTTCCTGCCACTGTTCAACAGACAGGTATTCCCATCCTAAACTTGCACAATTGGTTGATTTGAGATGCCTCACATGAACAAGGCTCATCTCACCAGTAGCGATGCTTTTACTATATATATATATATATAT
>NW_015628336.1:12415-15832 GCF_001515625.1 Sinocyclocheilus rhinocerous
CGTCCGATCGCTACCACTTTGTTCATTTAAATGGGGAGTCATCTCAATTATCACCAAGGCAAGGCAAGGCAAGGCAAGTTTATTTGTATAGCACATTTCATACACAATGGTAATTCAAAGTGCTTTACATAAAAGAAAAGAAAAAAATAATCACAACAATAAAACAAGGAATTTAAAAACTTTGAAAATGATAAAAAAAATTTGATTTAAGAGGTTTAAAATGAATTTAAGAAAACGATTATACATAGAATATAGTGCAATCAGTTCGGACATCGCACAGTGCTCATTCAGTGAATGCACAGCTAAACAGATGAGTTTTGAGTCTGCATTTAAATGTGACTAATGTTTTAGCACATCTCAATTTCTGGAAAATTGACCCTTATGACTGGTTTTGTGGTCCAGGTTCACATATGCGTTCTGTGTGAACGGCTTGGTTTCAGTTTTGATGTAAACAAGATCTTCTCCACATTGCTGTTCTCTTTTTCCACAATATTTTTAATGAACAACGCAGCATCTAGTGGCTTCAACTGGATAGGCTAACAAAAACATAATGCAACGACACTTACATCATCATCGTATCTCATGTGCCACTGATAAGGCTGCCTCCTTAACGCACACCTAAAATTTGAATGCAACGTTGTTGTACAGCTTGCAATATTTGGGGCCATGAACAAAAGACAAAGAGAAAATCACTCACTGCTCTTACCTAAATAACTTTTGTAGCTTAAATAAGAATCAGTGCATATTGAATTCAAAGAGTAAATACTAAGCAGTGTTTTATTTTTCCTTTTTATTATTCAGTTCCTAAACTCATGTTAAAATGATTACACTAATGTTAAAATGAAATTTTTATGTAATGCTCGAGTAAAACAATACCGATCACTTTCAGAAGTTGTTGTAGGGGTGCTTTCTTATTAGAATCAGAATCAGAATGAGCTTTATTCACCACTTAAGTGTGCGCAAACACAAGGAATTTGTTGTGGTTTTACAGGAACTCTTGGTACATACATACATACATACAAATAACCATATATATGACACAAGATAGTTATAGAAGTTCACAGAACTGACTCAGCAACAGCTGAGTAAAACTGTTTCATCTGAGCATGTGACACTTTAAGCATTATCGTATCACATATCGAATATCGCATTATTTAATGAGTTATCGCATATTGCATTTTTCTTCAATATCGCACAGCCCTAATATATACTGTATATATTATTTCAGGAATATGCATGGTCTTTTAGGACCTCTGTCCTTCATCATGCAGCTGTTCACCTTTCAACTTGGATAGATGTTTGCAGTTTTGAGTTGAGTGCGGGACTCTGGAATTGGATATTATATGACAAGTCTTTTCAGTTCCTCATGGTAAATCGGAGAAAAAAAAAACAGGCAAGTCATAAAATACAGGTGCTGTGTCTGAAAGCTCTAAAATGTTGCCTTCGGAGGACGCATTCCAAGGTAGGAAGGCATCAAGGCACGTCCGAATCCAAAGTTAGCATCACTTCTTGTCTCATGAGATACGTTCATCTGATCGATTTTTGAAGGCAGCATAGATGTATCCTTCGCTGCCTTTGATATCCCACAATCCTGTGCGTTCCATTCCGTGATGGTTGAACTAAAAAAATAAAGATGTCGTCTGAAAGTTGCGTTTGGTGGTCAGTTTATCTAAATGTATATTTCTGACTAACTTTTTGCACCTTTGATGTTAGTTCTAGTGAGAAATTAGTATTATAGTAATAAAATATTTGTTTAGTTATCTCCAAAACTCGTTCTGTTTTGTTGTACATCATTAAACCTTTACGCTGCCTGCAAAGTCATCACCTGATAGGGCAGCGAGGCAGCAAGTCAGCTGCCTAGGCTTTCGGATGCAGCCAGGGTGTTTTAGTTTTAGTCTCTTCAGCTGCAGTACTTTAGGAGTGTAAGGGAACTGTTCTGATTGGCTACGTTTTTGAAGTCAGTGTAGACATACACATTGTCTGTTGTTATGCCTGGTTAAATTTGACAACTGAGCAAGCAGTGTAATTCCTTCACAATCAAATGTGTGATCACCACCCTTTGATGTATATGTAGTTCCCAATCAGATGTTGTGACCCTGTTTTGCTTCCATTTCCAAAGCAAAAGCTGGAACACAGGTTGGAGTTTAACATTGTTTCAATTATGTGTTGTACTTAGTTAACTTGCCTTAATGCTTTTACAGAATTGAAACTGTGCCATCAATGGGATTTAGACCAAATAAGGAAACAGTTTGGTTTTCACACACTACTGGATGCTCAGTGACATATGGGAAATGCTCTGTGTGATCTAATGGAATGTTGAACATCTAACTAACCAGTGACTCTGGCTACAAATAGTGTCCAGTTCATATCAGTCAATCATCTATTTGTGGGAGTCTCAGCAATGGTAATGTCTGATTGGGAAAAAGTGGGTCAGTAGTACTACATGCTTGAGAATGTCCTGAATTCCACCTGATGCTCGCATCCTGTAAACATCTGTACTGTTTCTGGCAGGCTGATTGTAAAAACGCCTTGTTTATTTTCGGGCAGATAACTTTGGGAAACCTGGAGTGTGGAGCGCTAAAGATTTGGAAAGATCTGAAAAAAATGCTTGGAATATAATAGTCTCTTTCAACTAAGAGTATGTTTTGAATTAACTGCACAGCTCAAAATATTACTAATAATTAATGTTTTTATTTTATTTATTTATTATTTTTTTATTTTTTTATTTTTTTGCCATGGCAGACCAACCAGGTAAAGAAAAGTGTGTACAATACTCAAGACAAGTCACCTCTATTTATATAGCGCTTTATACAGTGCAATACAAATTGTTTCCAAGAAGTTTCACAGTAATGAACAGGAAAATAACGGTGTTAATGTTTTCTAAACATTAATTGTCTTTTAAGTCAAGTCACCTTTATTTATATAGCGCTTTTAACAATGCAGATTGTGTCAAAGCAACTTTACAGCATTAAATAGGAAAATAGTGTGTCAATAATGCAAAATGACAATAGTAAACACTCAATTTTCAGTTAAAGGCAGTTCATTATTGAATTCAGTGATGTCATCATCCAGCTCAGTTCAGTTTAAATAGTATCTGTGCAATTAAGTCGACAATATCGCTGGAAATTAAGTTTCCTCAATTAAGCAGGCCAGAGGCGACAGCGGCAAAGAACCAAAACTCCTTTGGTGACAGAATGGAGAAAAAACATTGGGAGAAACCAGGCTCAGTCGGGGGACCAGTTCTCCTCTGGCCAGACGAAAGCCAGCAGTTCAATTCCTGGCTGCAGCAAAGTCACATTGTGCAGAAGACTCATCTGGTTCCTGTGGTCTTGGCTGTTGCAGACATAAACAATACTGTAATACATCGATGTTTCCTGTCGGCTCGATTTTTGAGTGGACTTTGCTGTTCCGATGAGC
>NW_015628336.1:15975-20699 GCF_001515625.1 Sinocyclocheilus rhinocerous
TAATGCCAACAAAGTTTTCTAGTCTATTCAAAAGAATGTTGTGGTCAATAGTGTAGAACGCAGCGCTAAGATCCAGTAGCACTAATAGAGAGATACAACCACGCCCTGTATGCAAAAGCAGGTCATTTGTAACTCTAATGAGAGCAATCTCAGTACTATGAAACGGTCTAAATCCTGACTGGAAATCCTCACCGATTTAAGCCCAAACTGAGCAAGCCACAGCTGACAGTGGCAAGGAATCAAATAAATTAATTCATGCATCATGTTTTTGTAAACACTGGAGTCAGCATAAGTATGTGTTATAAATGGAGAGCACAATGTCTGCCATTTTACCCCTTCAAAAGCAAATCTTAGATGATTTTTCCACTTAAATGTAAATCCATCACGTCCTTGGCCTCTCATATCTATAATGCTCTCTGATGTCTATTTTAAAGAAGAGAAACACGGCAGTTGAATTGTAAACTGCACTGTCATTCTGACTTATTGCAATTTGTAGTCTTCTGTTTTAACTGTAGGAACTCTTGTTAAAGTGAATGAGTTCACAGTGCCCAGAAGCAGATGTGGGCATGGTTTGAATTTGTGAGAGATAATGAATGAAATAGGGTTTATCAACATTTTTTGTGAATCCTTGCTTTCCAATGATTTAGCAGAATGATTTAAACTTTCAGAAAGGCACATTTAGAAGATGTTTATGGTGATGAATCCTCATTTTCAGTCAGTTTTTTCCCCACGTCTTCTACACGTCTTTTACTTTTGCTGTGTCTGTCCACCCATGGGTAAAGTCTTTTAATCCAACATGATCTCATGAGAGTTGGTAGGTAGAGTGTTGTTCTACCACACATACTTTTACTGACGTTTGCATAGACAGTGAAACATACAATATTTATGTTTTGACAGCCTCTAAAATGTAAATTATTTACGTATGCCCAACTTTACAGATGTGCAAATGTCTACGAGTCCTTATGAATACTGAAATCATGGCATTAACAGTTTGATTGTATTATATTAAGTTTTCATGCATTATGTTTTCAATTGTGTTTATTAAACACAGTTTACTCATTTACTTAATATGAAATGAATCAATGATAACATTTCAGTCTGTTCTGGCTTCTGCTGTCAACTCGTTTCAAAGATTACATAATATTAAAGGGTTAGTTCACCCAAAAATGAAAATTCTGACATTAATTACTCACCCTCATGTCGTTTCAAACCCGTAAGACCTTCGTTCATCTTCGGAACACAAATTAAGATATTTTTGATGGAATCTGAGAGCTGTCTGACCCTGCATAGACAGCAACGCAACTGAAATGTTCCCAAGTCCAGAAACGTAGCAAGGAGATCTGTAAAATAATCCATGTGACATCAGTGGTTCATCTGCAATTATACGAAGCTACGAGAATACTTTTTGTGCGCAAAAGATAAAAAAACAAAAGATAAAAAAACAATTCGTCTTTATTCAACAATTCGTCTCCTCGGAGAGAGTCACGTGACGTGCTCATGAACCTAGTCACACTTGAGTAGAGCTCCATACGTCTGGCCCCTTTTTGCTGATTTTTTCGTTTTATTTTAAGTTTTATTCATTAATAATACTTTCCCAGATGGCACACAATCGGAAACAGCAGGAGTTGTCTCCATCTCCAATTAAGAAATCCAAGCCACCGACCACGGGCGATATGGTGGACAAGATGGCGAACACTGTTGCGTACTTTGAGGACATTCTAAGAACTGAGTTGACGGCGATGCGGAACGAGTTCGCTTCTCACATGTCAGTTGTTCAGTCGCTATGCTCTAAACTGGATCTTCTTACAGGGGAGATGAGAGAACAAAAGAAAGATGTCGCAGAGCACGATAGGCGAGTAACCGCACTTGAGCAACAGGTAGTGGACTTACAGGATCGCAACAATCTGCGTTTGGTTGGATTGCCTGAAGGTTCCGAAAAGGACGACCTTATGGGCTTTTTGAAAAGATCACTACCGACGTGGCTCCCGTCTCTGGTGGGCAAAGAGATTGAAGTGGAACGAGCACATCGCATGTACACAAGGCTCTCCTCAGATCGCGCTAAGCCACGTAAGCCACGGTTTAAACTGTTGCGGTACACGGACAGGGAGCTCATTCTGCGGGCCGCCAGACTTCATGCACTTCATGCATTTAGGAAGGAAATGAGAGAGGCTGGCATCCAGAATTTTCTTCTTTATCCTGAAACACTGAAGGTCATTCTCAATCAAGGTGGACCTAAAGTGCTATACTCCCCAGAAGAAGCAAGAGTTTTTCTCAGATCCCATTCATCCACCAACTCTCAGTGAACTTCAGTTGGACATTTGCTGTCTAATCGGAGAAGAGATGCTCTAAATGGTTAGGTGACTGTGTCTTTCACTGTTCACTTTAATGTTCACTTCTCAATTCATAGTTACTAGAAGCTTTCATTGTGCATACAGTATCACTTACTGATTATGGCGTTGTGTGCTCTGGTTTCTGTCAGTTTGTAGACTCTCTCAGATTCATTGCTTTTTATTGCTTCTTTATGCATGCAATTTTATTCAGGTTTTATTTTTCTTTCTTTTCATACAGTTAAGCACTCATTATATAAAACTATTTTTTCATTTTCACCATTGAGATTGACCAATTGGAATTAAAGGGTTAGTTTACCCAAAAATGAAAATTCTGTCATTAATTACTCACCCTCATGTCGTTTCAAACCCGTAAGACCTTCGTTCATCTTCGGAACACAAATTAAGATATTTTTGATGGAATCTGAGAGCTGTCTGACCCTGCATAGACAGCAACGCAACTGAAATGTTCCCAAGTCCAGAAACGTAGCAAGGAGATCTGTAAAATAATCCATGTGACATCAGTGGTTCATCTGCAATTATACGAAGCTACGAGAATACTTTTTGTGCGCAAAAGATAAAAAAACAAAAGATAAAAAAACAATTCGTCTTTATTCAACAATTCGTCTCCTCGGAGAGAGTCACGTGACGTGCTCATGAACCTAGTCACACTTGAGTAGAGCTCCATACGTCTGGCCCCTTTTTGCTGATTTTTTCGTTTTATTTTAAGTTTTATTCATTAATAATACTTTCCCAGATGGCACACAATCGGAAACAGCAGGAGTTGTCTCCATCTCCAATTAAGAAATCCAAGCCACCGACCACGGGCGATATGGTGGACAAGATGGCGAACACTGTTGCGTACTTTGAGGACATTCTAAGAACTGAGTTGACGGCGATGCGGAACGAGTTCGCTTCTCACATGTCAGTTGTTCAGTCGCTATGCTCTAAACTGGATCTTCTTACAGGGGAGATGAGAGAACAAAAGAAAGTTGTTGCAGATCACGATAGGCGAGTAACCGCACTTGAGCAACAGGTAGTGGACTTACAGGATCGCAACAATCTGCGTTTGGTTGGATTGCCTGAAGGTTCCGAAAAGGACGACCTTATGGGCTTTTTGAAAAGATCACTACCGACGTGGCTCCCGTCTCTGGTGGGCAAAGAGATTGAAGTGGAACGAGCACATCGCATGTACACAAGGCTCTCCTCAGATCGCGCTAAGCCACGGGTTTTTCTCTTTAAACTGTTGCGGTACACGGACAGGGAGCTCATTCTGCGGGCCGCCAGACTTCATGCATTTGCGCCAGTTAGGAAGGAAATGAGAGAGGCTGGCATCCAGAATTTTCTTCTTTATCCTGAAACACTGAAGGTCATTCTCAATCAAGGTGGACCTAAAGTGCTATACTCCCCAGAAGAAGCAAGAGTTTTTCTCAGATCCCATTCATCCACCAACTCTCAGTGAACTTCAGTTGGACATTTGCTGTCTAATCGGAGAAGAGATGCTCTAAATGGTTAGGTGACTGTGTCTTTCACTGTTCACTTTAATGTTCACTTCTCAATTCATAGTTACTAGAAGCTTTCATTCGGAGAAGAGACGCTCTAAATGGTTAGGTGACTGTGTCTTTCACTGTTCACTTTAATGTTCACTTCTCAATTCATAGTTACTAGAAGCTTTCATTGTGCATACAGTATCACTTACTGATTATGGCGTTGTGTGCTCTGGTTTCTGTCAGTTTGTAGACTTTCTCAGATTCATTGCTTTTTATTGCTTCTTTATGTATGTTATTTTATTTAGGTTTTATTTTTCTTTCTTTCTCTCTCTTTTTTTATTTTTATTTTTTATATATATAGAGATACTACCTAGTCAATATGTGACTATGGGGTCAATGTTGGTGCTTTAGTAATGTACAGGTTTTTTTGATGCCACGGATCATATTAAGGGGGGCTGGCAGATCAAAGTTTGTTCTTGGTTTGATCTGCCATAGTTCATGGAAATGTGTTTATGTTTTTTTGAATAGTGGTGGGAAGGGTGAGGGTGGTTTAATGGTAGACTCAACTGGTTTTATTTTCAAACTTATATTTTGTCTTATTATGCAGTAATTCTGTTTGATACCTATGACTGACCTTAATATTCTGAGTTGTATTATTAATGGCCTAAATGGCCCTCACAAATGTACAGGTTTTCTGGATTTTTTGCGAAGAAGAAAGATTGATATAGTGTTAGTTCAAGAATCCCATTTGAAAGAGGAGGATATACACAGGTGTAATAATAAGTTTTATGAAGTGGTATCTCACTCATCTTTAGATACTAAAACCAAGGGTGTTTTAATATTGGTGCGGAGGGCTCTAAATCTTACTATTTTAGATAAAGGTTGTGATACAGACGGTAGAATAACA
>NW_015628336.1:21030-22236 GCF_001515625.1 Sinocyclocheilus rhinocerous
AGTTTATGCCCCTTGTACTCCTGACCCTAATTTTTTCTCTGTTTTGTCAACCTATCTCTTGAAATTTTCAGATTTTGAAATTGTATTGGGTGCAGATACGAATTCTGTAATGTCGCATATCTTAGATAGATCTGGACCAAAGGAATCACACTCTCAAGCTTTTTGTTCTGACAAACTTAGGCAATGTGTAACCTCATCCTCATTGGTGGATAGTTGGCGTTTATTAAATCCTTCTGCTAAGTCTTTCACTTTCTTTTCTGCTACTCATAAATCCTATTCGCGAATTGACTATATTTTCATTTCTACTTCTTTATCTTCAGCTGTTCGTGATGCCGATATCGGTTCCTTATCTCTGTTGGATCATGATGGAAATTTGTGCAGATTATCTTTGATCCCTCTGCCATCTCGTGCCACTAGATGGCGATTTAACCCTAAATTGTTACAGGATGGAAACTTTTGCAGTCAATTCAGAAATAAATTTGCTGAGCTTATTGAAATTAACCGAGGTTCAGTGGATGATCCACGAACACTTTGGTATGCAGTTAAAGGATTTATAAGGAATAACTCAATTTCATATGCCTCTTTCCTTCAGAAAAACCGTCACAAAAAGATAGTTGAACTGGAATCACAGCTCGAGATTCTGACTAGAGATAATCAACGTTGTTTCTCAGACAATACACTCAGCAAAATCATGGCGGTTAGGTCCGAACTTAATTCATTACTGAGGTCCAGGTCAGAATTCCTGATTCAAAGATCCAGGCAGAATTACTATTTTCAAGGGAGTAGACCAAGCCATCTTTTAGCTCTAAGAATACGCAACAGATCAAATCATATTATTGAGTCGGTTCTGTGCTCTTCTATAACTGTCTGGTTTGGGTCAGCCAGCAAATCAGATTTAAGAAGACTGCAACGGACTGTTAGGACAGCAGAAAGGATCATTGGTGTGCACCTGCCCAGTTTTCAGGACTTGTACAACTCCAGAGTGAAGAAACAGATTTAATTATTGCCTTTTTTGTATTATGTATTATGTAAATACATATGGATATCTCTTATTTATACAGTTCTATATAGAGTACAAATGCACAAATCTGTACATGAATCTACTGTTCCAGATTCATACACATTATTTTTTGTATACATATTATTTTTTGTTGTCTTACTATTTAAATGTTTTTTTCTGTTCTCATGTCAGATGTGTATGTATGT
>NW_015628336.1:22677-35989 GCF_001515625.1 Sinocyclocheilus rhinocerous
TTTTTTTTTTCTTTTGTGCACAAAAAGTATTCTCGTAGCTTCGTAATATTATGGTTGAACCCCTGATGTCACATGGATTATTTTACAGATCTCCTTGCTACGTTTCTGGACTTGGGAACATTTCAGTTGCGTTGCTGTATATGCAGGGTCAGACAGCTCTCAGATTCCATCAAAAATATCTTAATTTGTGTTCCGAAGATGAACGAAGGTCTTACGGGTTTGAAACGACATGAGGGTGAGTAATTAATGACAGAATTTTCATTTTTGGGTGAACTAAGCCTTTAAACAAGACTTAGTCTCACGTAGCCAGACCTTCAGACTGACGGCAGAAGGTCTGGAAACCCTGGCTACTTTGAGGACCGCCAAGAGGCCATATGACTGACAGATAAAGCAACCAATCACATTTCATTTTGTGCCGCGTCATGTTTAGGGGCGTGGAAATGTCCCCAAAACATGTTTTGTGTGTAAAACACATGAAGTGTGTAAAACACTTGGACGTATTTTAAAGATTCTATGCCGCAAACTTTAAATATTTCACATACTTTTGAAAATCCAGCATTATTTGATCCTGATAAGCGCTCATTGTCACAGTTGTAAACACGACGGCTTTCTTCTAACATGAGGGGGTTTGGCGTCACGGCATATTTGTTTCTAGGCAGAACGTTAAAGAACGCAACACGCACGTCTCCCGGAAATTCTGTATAATTCAACCAATCCGATGACGACTTCGAAACTCCCGAAGTGTTTCCAATTGTGTGTGCCGTATGCATCAGACGTTCAGCCTGAGTCTGATCTAAGGCTGAGACTGAACAAGACTACACTTTAAAATGTAACATTTCTGTATTCGTTTACTTGTCAAGTAATATTAATTTTGTTTGCTGTTTGCCGTTATTTAGCGCTCTTCATTCCCATTCATAACAGCGATCATAAACGTCAAATCCTGCATTCGTTACAAATTGAGAAATTGGTGCCCTAAGAAGCTTTATGACAGGACAGTGATATCAAACACTCATTGGCTCTTGCCTGCTTCATCACAGATTGTGACATTTTATACAAATATATTTATGATATAAAAGATTTGTAAATATTTAACATTTCTTTAACTGTTAAATACGTAATAATGTTTATGTTGTAGATGTTTCAATACATCCAAATTCAGTTTCAGCATCAATCAAAACATACAAAAATGTATGTTTCATACCTGTAAATGATATGTACTAATACCTATGTTTAAACAATGAGACCATGCTGCCTCATCTGCTAGAAAATGAAAGTGAAGGATGGATGTTAATATTGATAGTTCTGTGGAGCACAAGTCTATGTGACATAGTCACATAGGAACGAAAAAAAATGCCAAATTAATCAATACTGAATTGAATCAAGGACTTGTGAATCAAAATTGAATATGTAAATCAGTATTGTAGCCCTAAAGAAGTTGTAATTGTTTAAATCTAATTAAAATGTATATTTCACCCAATAAATGGTATAAAAATGTGAAATCTTGGATAGAATATGAATAATGAATAGTCATAATAACATTTAAATGGCTATTGACAGCATTTATGACTCCTGTGCCATTTGTTTATTTATTTTTTGTGTGTTTGTTTGTCAGAACTGGCATATTTTTGTACAAATTTAGTCAATTACATTGGTTAAATGTGACAGTAAGGCTCAGGTTTTCACAGTGAAAAAATTGAACACCCTTCCCTAAAGGCTGCAGTCATTCTCTTATCTGACTAGAGGGGAGAGAGGAAGTGATTTGGAGAGAATAGAGGAGAGATAGGGAGGGTTGGGCTTGCCCATCATCTCTGTTGCACGTAGGCACTTAAAGGTGCAATATGTAATATTGACAGCTAGCTGTTGAAATAGGTACTGCATTCCAAATTCAAAATATTGGAGAGTGTTGTGTCTCCCGCCCTTCCTCCTCAGACTTGACACTCACGCGGGTTGCCAGATTAAGGACACGCAACAAGAACAAGCGCAGTTGTCAATGTAAGGCGATGAGCCTTACACTGCATGTTGATGAGTTTATTTATCCGTGTTTTTATATGCCTCTGGTCGTACGGCTTTTAGATGGATGCCGAGGCTTTTTAGATCGGGTAGAATCTGCAACCTCTGACCAGGATCGTTTGCTGGCTACCATGGCTGCAATATGCTTTGTTTTCTTCTAACTGGCAACCCGAAGTGTCAATACTATTGGGTAAACTGGCAGTGAGTGAAACTACACAGACCAAAACAAAAACAGACATTTCGATGTGCACAGATTTCAAAGTAGAATAACTGTCTATAGCATTGTTTTTTGGAGAAACAAAGTATGTGAATTTAGAATATCTGGGACCTGTTTCATGGCTGTGATATATTTTACCTTGCAAACTGAGATCATGCCACTGTTCAAAGACTTCAGGTTGTTATTTGTTCCACCTTTATTCACCTGTATTCCTGTAACTCAAATAGTAGAGTATGGCTCTAGCAACGCTGAGGTCATGGGTTTGATTTCCACGGAATGCATGAACTGATTAAAAAATACTTTCAGTACAATATAAGTCACACTGAATGAAATGTATGACAGATGCTTACACATAGATTTATCTTCTCCAGTTCCCTTGTTCAGCAATACATGTATTCTTCATCATCTTAAAAATGTGGTCATCTATCAGTTTTTGATATAATGTAGATAACTATGTTTAGTTTGAGTAATGTGGTTTTGTGCATGTGCAAAGTGTTATACTAAAACATCTCTGCACGACAGGCATGTGGTTGTGTAAGTCCAAGCAGATGAGATAAATCAACCCATGTCAGCACTTTAGCCTTGTTATTTATGTAATACACTCTGTTCCTCTATATTCAACTCCCCTCTGTACGGACATATGTACATAAACACTTAACACACAACAGCAGTCAGTTACCTGTGTTCTGTATTTACCATTGTCCCACGAGTCTGTCATTCAGGGTCACACATACTTGAGCTAAACTCCACATTACTGTTTACACTATATGTATATAACCAGTATGCTGGTTATAATTTGGCATATGATATGTATCACATACAGTACACCGCCACTGGTGTATAGCTGAAACAATTGCTGTGTGTGCACATCACCAGTTAACACGATCCCCAGTTGATCCAATTGATAACACTGGTTACAGGGCTTCGCTACATAACATGCATTAGGGTATTTAGTCCAAAAACAATGCATGTTTGGAGAAATATTTCAGTTTTCATGTTGCTTAATTTTTTAGAAAGAATAATGATTTTTATTCATTTTCCATTAAGTTATGTGATTTGATGAGTGTGAAAGAGCATCAAAGATTCTTAGATCTGCCTGTCTTCTGAGACCCGCCATAAACATCCATGATTCAAATAAACATACAATTGCGACAGTATGACGTTTTTAATTTTTGTGTGATTTTGTTTATTATAATAAAGGACATTTACATGAGAAATGCTAATTCGGTGTAGTGTTTGGCCTTTTATAAAAAGCTACAATGTATTTCTGCATTATTATGTGACCAAAATCCACATTAGATCACAATCAGAAGTTGTTTACTATATTTATTTGCTTGGTCAATGTTGTTGTGGGTGTTGATTCTTTTGCTGCTATAAGCTGTAGATCAGATTGCACACCTTAGAACAGTGGTTCTCAATTCCAGTCCTCGTGCACCACCGCTCTGCATATTTTGCATGTCTCTCTTATTTAACACAACTGATTCAGATAACCAGCTCGTTAGAAGAGAGCTCCATGCATGAACTGTGTTCCGATTGGCATGGTCCCTACACAGCGTTCTTTGCTCCCTACTCCCTGAGCATGGGAAATCCGTTGAGTTTACTTCACTTCGGAACATTCATTCATGGATTTGTGCTATGCCACGGCCTGCAGAGTCTTCACACACAGACAAACTTACTAGAGAAGTGTGAAGTGTGACATAATATACCTCTGTAAATAAATAAAATTTAAATTCAAGTCTCTCACACTTTAATGCCCTTTGAATGGAACATATACACTCCCTTCGAACTGGAATCATGGTGGAATATCCTGTGATGTCCACTTTGCAGGGCAGTTACGGTCAAATAGAACAAACGTCTGAAGTGATTTAACCCTCCAACAACGGCGTCCCTCATTGGCTGTTTCTCAATTCCAAAAATGCAAAGAACGGACTTGTGTTCTCGTGACTGGTCTTGCCAGGCTACCTTGAAAGAACGAACTCGGAAGGACGCAAGAACACAGAACGCATCTTTGTGAGAATTGAGATGTGCTGTGATCTTGGTGCTCGACTGACAGTCCCAGAACGTTATAAGGAGCGAGATACTATAAATAACACATAACATCACAAACCGTCATATAAAAAGATTTATTTCAGATAATTATAGACAATACTTTCATAGTATTTATATTATTCTTTTTATTTTACCATATGTATTTGTAAAAATGATTAGGCTTAGGCATGTATATTTAATGTTGCTATATTATTAAAATGATCCATGTTAAAAAATATACCAATAAAAAGTATGACAGGCTTTTTTCCAGGTCTTTATCACTTTATTAAAATTATGCAAAACAAAATGACAATGTTTACTTTCACGAGCCATTGCATATTTACAGGCTTGCAGTGAGAAGTTTAAAAGCTTACAGGTTTCCGTACGTCGTTCGCCCCCAGCATCTTCTGGGATTTCTAATGGTTTGATTCTCTAAAGTCTGCTGCATTCGATGCATCCTCGATATCAAGAACGCACCCGGGCACTTTCATGCGTCCTCTGTACTTGCGTTCTTGAGTATTGGAATTGAACTTTGATGGTTAATGATGACATAGAATGAGAACACAAGGATGCAAGATCACTTAAGAACGCATATTGAGAAACGGCCATTGTGTCGCTGGTTAGATTCTGGTCTGCCTGAGTTTGTTCATGTGTTTTGGAGGAGGTGTGGCTTTGGAAAGTGATTTGAAAGGAGGGTGGGATCTTGCTTTTAAAGCTAGCTTGCTATTGCTAGCCTCTCTGAAATCACCTACCCTACCTTTATTGAATACAAACATTTCTATGAAGTTGATTCATGATCTTTAATTTTTTTTCTTTTCTTTATCACAGACACCATATGTCAATGACCTGTATGTTACATTTAAATAATAGACACTCTGAAACATATAACTGTACTGCAGTGAACTGGGCCCTTTGAGTCAAGACATCCTCCACACTGGCTGACACATAAGAATGCATGATTCATGTGAAACGTACCGCCAAGCTATGCAGTCAATAACACTCATGCTATAGGTCAAAATCAATATGCAGATAAACAAACAGACAATACATTCACACAGTGACAATACATGGAAACCAATGTTGTATGAGTCAGTTGAAGAAAAGTACAGTGGAGTTAAGCTCAGGTATTGGATTTAGCAGTAGTTATATTAAGACATAGGCCTAATTTTATGACACAGAGTAGGCTATGTCCTGATGCTACTGTACTTTATTGCTTTACTTAAAAGGAAACTAGCAAGTAAAGTACATACTTCTAATTATCTTTTTAACTAGAATTAAAGAATTATCATATTTCTAGTAAGTTCTTCTTCTTTTATTTTATTTTTTTTTTACATTGATTTTATTTTGACTTTGTCCGTTGCTACTGTATTTTTTTTTCAGACACTGGGAAAGAGTGGCTATGATGGCTTTGAACATTATCCCCTCAAGAAAGGGTAACCTCTAATGGTAAAAACAGGGAAAGAGAGAGAGAGCGCGCGAGCAATGAGAGAAAATGAAAAGATTCCATTTGGCCACTGTGACAGGAGCGGTTTGGGATGCCAAAAATTCCTCTGAGCCCCACTGGGTTTTGTTGTGAGGACAGTATGAAATGAATTCTGGGGGAAACGTGTAAGGGAGAGAAGTGTATTTACATTACAGAAAGCCCAAGCTGTGTGGGGAAGATGAAATGTGCAAAAACATGCTTACAGTGAGAACAAACAATTATGAGGAGGAGAAATGAGGGTAATGTGAAGAGAGAGAGGCATTTGGTTGCATTTTGTAACAGCAACAGACGGAAATAGAGTTTAACATTGTGTAAAACTCATTGCCATAATGCTGGTTTTGGTACATTGCTATGTGGTTGCAGGAGCTTGTTCTGGTTGGTTGCTTATTGGCCCTAGTCTCATCTATGTTTCTGTGATATTTTTGTCCCTCTGTATGGCTGAGGTCATATCAGTTACGAATGAAACCATGGTTCTTTGAATAGGGAACAAGGCGCTGCGTCAGTAACTGATGCTACAGCCCCCAGGTGTGATGAGGCACTCCGTCACCCATGTCATCACCAAACTGTGCCTAAATAAAGACCAATAAAGATTCATAGGCCAAGCCCAAACTTTTCACATTCTCGGCTGAGGATGCCATGCGGCACCCCAACCTGAGATAACAGGTTGGCTCTAATCAGGATCTCCCAAAGGAGGAAACCAGATCCAAGAATCCAACTCGGGATAGCCATTGCAGTGCTACCAGCAGAAGATGTTGTCTGTCTCTGTCGTCTCACACCCTCAACAGGCCTAGTGGAATCAGCTTGAAAGGTAGGAAGGCATGCAAGCATGCCCTTGGCCATGTCTGAGCCACAGCATCTATTCCCAGGGGAGTTAGAGGTGACAGAGAGTCACTGGCCTGATTTGCTTGAAAATCTAGTCCCAGATTTGTTGTTCGTGTGATGTGCACTGCTCTGAAGGACAGAAACCTATGTGCACAGAAAAGGAAGCGCCTCACCAACCACCACATGAGGCGTTGATTTAACTACCATCATGTTGTCCATCCTGATGATGACACACATGCCAGTTCTAAATGTCTGGAGTTAAGTAGCCTAAAGCTAGAATAACCACCAAAATCTATAGGAAATTCCAAAATTCCACAGGCTTATATTGACCTTCTGTCCTATTCTGAAATGATTCAGACATGTGCGAAACAATACTACATGAGCAGGAGACAGTCGAACCTGCATAGTGAGAATATAATTCCGTTCCTAGGTGTCAGGATCGGCAAAAGGGCCTAGCATGAACCACAGGGGCATTGCTCACCCCATGCATTGTCATAACTGGATGTACAAACAATGCCTTTATCCGAGACACATTTCTGCATGACGGTTTGTCAACTTTTGAACCTGTTGTGAAATAAACTGTTGAAAAGCAGATGATGCCTGTTTTATTGTGCGAAAGTTCTCAACAAACATGAGCTATAGAAATGTCTATCAAATAAAACCTTTTCCTTCCTCCTTATCTCTGTGAGATTGAGTCACATATATCTCTCCATCACAACCATCCCTGCCATATCGCAAGGCATGTTCTTGGTGGCTTGAAGTGTCAGATCAATTGCACTACAAAACACTTTCACCTCAGTGGTCAAACCTAGTCCCTCATCCATATCCCTGGATGTCCACTAGACAGTAGTCACACCTGGTGGTTTTCCTGTGTTTCTAGACATCAGTTACTGCCACCTATTTAAAGCAACCTTACTTTTTTTTAGCATACACCAAATTATGTTTTATTAACAAAGTTCTGGAGAAGCATGTTCAAATAATCAGCAAGAAAGGAGGCATATATATATATATATATATATATATATATATACAGTAGAGCCTGTTACATGACAGTTGTCCAGCATCCCTCCTCCACCCCAACTCCTAACTCTCAATTATTCCAATGCCAACCAAGGATGGGGAGTACTCTGGGTTAGGCAACATTCTGAACTCACCTTGGACAGTATGGCAAAAAAAATATTCTATATTATATCTGATTATATGTAAGTGTGTAACTCGTAAAAAAAAATGAAAAGCATAAGTTTGATAACTTGGAAAAGTTAGGGGAGAGTAGGGTAAGTTGAGCCACTTTTTACTTGCATTGTCTTTAAACTGAGCTGATCATAGTAATGTGTCCAACTAAAATTTGCACATAAATTTCAGGATGTGGTGAATCCTTGGGAATAATCTTAAATCTTATCTTTGCTTTCAAAATATGACTTTCCAAAAAAAGTGGTATCTTGGCTCAACTTACCCCTACTGAGGGGCAAATTGAGCCTAGGGAGAGGATAAGTTGAGCCACATGGGGTTAAACTGTGCCATTGATTATGCAGAAGTGAACTGAACATTTTCACCCTGTGCTATATCCAAGGAAGAGAAATTCAATAAAACATTAGTCCTTAAAATCTGCATGTGAGCCTTGTGATGGACTGGCCATCCATCCAGGGTGTTTCCCCACTTGTGGCTCAAGATGCTGATTTAGACTCCAGCTCCCTGCGACCCTAATAAGGAGAAAGCGGTTTGGATGATATGGATGGATGATGTCAGTTTTATTTAAATATAAAGTTTACAAATTTAAAGGCCATTAAAACAAACAAATAAAAAAATATTTAAAAGTTTCAGAACAAAATAAAGGCTTTTAGGGGATTATAATTTCATAAAAAACTTTAATGGCCAGTTTTCTTCAACAAGGCCTGTTTAAAATTTTTAGAACAAAATCGAGTTCAAAACAAAACAAAATCAAAATGTTTAGTCTAAAATCAATAAAATGTATAATTGCAGTAAAATAATACTTAATAAGTAATCATCAGAAGGGGCGAGCCACTGGCTCAACTTAACCCAGGGCTTTGGGCTCCAATGACCCCACTCCTACCATTTTAAGAAACTTCATCCAGCAGTTTAGAGCCAACATCATGCTAACAGTGTAGCCTCATATTATAACTTCCTAAAGCACAAACAATTATTTATATATATATATACAGTGGGTACGGAAAGTATTCAGACCCCCTTAAATTTTTCACTCTTTGTTATATTGCAGCCATTTGCTAAAATCATTTAAGTTAAATTTTTTTCCTCTTGAACATCATAAAACTGTTTTTTGAACTTAAATATAGTTACAAGTTATTTCATGGGCCTCTCTTCATCAGAGGGTGAGTAAAATGGATGACTCTTCAAATATTTATGGTCAAATTACCAAATTTGTTTATGGTTGCTAGAAACTAGGGGTGGCTCAACTTCCCTAGAGGCTCAAATCCACAGTAGGAATAGAATATGGAGGTTTCTGTTGGCATGTCATTGAGAGGAAAAGCTAGAAAAGGAAAGGGAAGATTTATAATTTTGCTGAAAATATGCCTAAGACAGAGGCTGTTGATCACACAAGCAAGAAAAAGTAATTCAAGAAACCAGTTAAGCAGTATGTGTGAGAAGGAAATGCTCCTCCCTCTCTCCTCCACTGACCTACTTCCAGCAGCACACAGGATAATGTGATGTGGTCGTGGGCTGAATGAGAAATGGCAACAGCCATCCACCTCCCCCTTTCTATCTCTGTCTGTCTGATTCTCTCTGTCTCTCTATATTCACCACTGTGCTCTTTAGACAAAACAGGTTACCCAGTATGCCCTGCCAGCATGAACATTTTTATGTACCCATGTATGCACAAATTACATTCTTGGTTGTTTTCCAGTGTGTCCACACATCCGTACCTGCATTTATATTAGTGGTGTTTTCAGTATCATTAATTAAACAACTATAATGTATTCATTAGGGGTCATTCGCAAAAGGCAGTATCTTTAATTTAATGGAACCTTCTAATACAACTGATTTAGAATGCTCTACATAGACAGCTGCTTCACTCGCCACAGAAATATCTTTCCTAACCCTCCTCACAAGCATCTGAGACTTGACATAATCACAGTAAATTATTAAAGTTAGATACTAAATTTATCCCAGTGTTAAAGTTTAAAGTAGTGTTACGTCCATAAATGTCCTTGTGGGAGTGCCTGTGTTTTCTTTTCTTTTTTCTCTCTCTCTCCTGCTTGCTCTCTCCCCTTTCCCTGTCGATCTTTTTAGGCTGCCTCCCTTGACTGCTGATTGGCTCAGAAAGCTGTCAGTCATCATTAAACGACGTGACGCCGACCTATCCGCTGCCAGCAAAGTTTTCTGACGGCAGATAAATAGGACGGTGAAAGGAGTGAATGGAGACCTCTTTTGCTCCCTGCCTTTTTGCTGTCATTTTACTCGTTTTTGATTTGCTTTATTTGTTATTCGTTTATGCTAAAATCCTTTGTGTTTTGTTTGACATTTTTTAAACCTTGCCACCTTTTGATTTGCCATTTCATTTGGTCATTTTGTTGTTACTTTTTTATTCGGATGGCGTTGCTTTCTGAGCTTTGATGAGCTTACGCTCTATTACGTTTACTCTTTACTCAAGAGAAAGGTGGATAGGGAAGATGTCGTGCGACTTCCATTGTGCAACACTTAGATAACTCGATGTATAGACACCCCAGTTAAGAGGTGAATGCCATCCCCTGTATGTTTAATTTTGTTAGTTGAGAGTAGGGAAGTATAAGGCGCTGAAGATTTTTTTTCTTTCTTTCTCTTTAGTTAGGCTAGAGGGTTAAAATAAGTTAGAATTGGTTTTGTTGTGTTTCTTTCTTTCTTTTGGCGTCAGTAGCGTCCCCTTTCTGTTGGGTTGCTTTGTTTAGTTAGTTTTTTCTTTTCTTTTTTTTCTTTTTCTGGGTTGTAAATATTTGTACATATTGGTTGTTTCTTTATTGATTTATATTTTTTGTATATATGCTTAATAATTATATGGATTCGTTTTCTTTTTTGTATATTAAATCACTTTCTTTGGCAGTTCGTTGTCCTTGCATTGTCTCTTGCCTCCTCCATCATTTTGCAAATTTGCCACAGTCTCAATGTTACTCCTTTTACCCCTAGACAATTTTAAAAGGGTCGTAACATTTAATGGGGGCTCATCCGGGATTTATGAATCCACAAAATTATGGTAATTGTGGTAATTTTGTAGATGTGTTGGTGGCAAAAATGGACATTGCATCATTTGGTGTATTGTGACAGTATAGGACTTACTCATGCGGTGTGGTAGTGTTATGCTTATTGGGTGGTTATTCATTATGGAAGTGTTTAATTTTGTTACCAGTTTGTGCAGAAAGTGGGATTTATTGCAGATCGCAGACCATTATCAGATCGTTGCGAGTAGACAAGCTCTAAAGAAAGAGATAAAAAGTAACATGTTACAGCGTTTGAGTGAACAAAATGTGCTTCCTATGTCAAATACCGGTGATGATGAGGCTAGTGGAAATGTTAGTATTGGTGACATTGCTGTGGCTGGTCTCAGTTCTATGGATGATGAGGATAGAGTGGTAGAGCGGAGTGGTAGAGCTGGTGCTGAGGCGGAGGCTGATGCCAAGGCCGGCTTGCCCCCGTTTGATCCGTTTTCTCCCTGTTCAACTGATTCAAGAGAGGGCGCGCGACTGAAGGTCCGCTTGGCCCGGTTGCATTATGAAGCGCAAGAGAAAGCCAACGCACGTCAAGCTGAATTAGATTTGCGTTTGGAAGTGCGCAAGCTTGAAATAGATGCTGACAAGCAGGTGAAGCTGCAGAAGCTTGAGTTGGAGGCGGAGAAGGTAACTTCTGGCTCCGCTGTGCAAGCGAACTCAGTTCAAGTCTCTCAGAGTCCTCCGCTGGCTGAGACACATTTGACGTAGGTAAGCACATTTCATTAGTTCCTCAATTTAGAGAAACCAAAGTAGTTTCTAACTTCAGTGCGTTTGAACGCCTCGTAACTTCTCTTCGTTGGCCTAAGGAGGTCTGGTCTTTGCTTTTGCAATGTAGATTATTTGGTAAAGCGCAAGAAGTTTATTCTACGTTATCGCTAGAAGAGAGTCTGAAATATGAGTCTGTGAAATCTGCTATTCTGCGAGCATATGAGTTGGTTCCAGAGGCTTATAGGCAACGTTTCAACACAAAAAGAGTCCTACACAAACATTTGTGGAATTCGCTAGGGAGAAGGGAGTGTTATTCGATAAATTGTGCACCGCCAGTAAAGTGAGTGATTTTGACTCTTTAAGAGAGTTGATGTTACTAGAGGAGTTCAAGGGATGCTTACCTGAACGCGTAGTAGTGTACCTCAACGAACAGAAGGTAACTTCTTTGTCACACGCGGCTGTACTTGAAGACGAGTTTGGGTTAACTCACAAAAATGTTTTTTCTTCAGTACGTCCTGAGAAGTCACAAGCTGATAGTTCACAATCTCACACGTCGCGTTCAAGACTTAGTCCACCTCGTAATAAAGAGGAGCGTGAATGTTTCTACTGTCACAAAAAAGGGCATGTGATCGCTGATTGTTTGGCAACCAAAGAGCGTGGTGCTTGTGAAAGCTTTTAAATCTGCTGTCACTGTGCATACTGAGGAAAGAATTGATGAGAGTTATGGGCCCTTTATATCAAAAGGGTTAATATCTCTGTATGGGAAAAGGGAGGACCAGGAAGAAGTAAGAATACTCAGGGACACTGGTGCCATGCAATCCTTTATTTTGTCAGATAAATTACAGCTGTCTGACAATACCTTTTGTGGCTCTAGTGTGATCGTGCAGGGCATTGAGATGGGATGCGTGAAATTCCCGCTGCATCGTGTGCACTTACAGAGTGAGTTGTGTACTGGTTTCATGAGAGTTGCTGTGTGTCCTTCTTTTCCTGTGAAGGGTGTTGATTTTATTCTTGGAAATGACCTGGCAGGTGGAAAGGTAATGCCTGTTATTGAAGTTGTTGATGAACCAGATGCGTTTTGCGAGTTGAAGGTACTATCTGAAACTTACCCTGATGTTTTCCCAGCCTGCGCCGTTACACGCGCCCAGTCGCGCAGAGTAGGTGATGTAGTTGATCTGTCTAAGTCATTCATGTTCCCACTGTTGTCGGGTGACACATCACTGGATATTAGGGCTGTGAATCTTTGGGTAAACAGCGAATCGATTTGATTCACGATTCATAGGTTTTCAATTCGATTCAGTAACAATTTTTGCGAATTCACAACGATTCAATTTGATTCAATTCACAATTAAATTCGATTTGATTCGATTAACGATTTGATTCTGCATTCTTTAAGTGCATTCACAGGATTATTTAAATGCTTCCCCTAAATTCTTTAAATGCTTAGTCAGGGGGCAAATTACACAGCAGCCTTTATGGTTACAGAACCATAGGTCAGAGGGGAAAAAACACTTTTGTGCATTGTTAGATGCAAGTTTAATGATGCTATGGCATGACATGGCATATGTAGAAATTTAAATTTTTTTAAAAAGCCAAGATTTTAAAAAAGAGCTTTAAAGGCGTCATATGATGTTGCTAAAAAGAACATTATTTTGTGTATTTGGTGTAATGAAATGTGTTTATGCGGTTTAAGGTTCAAAAAACACATTATTTTCCACATACTGTACATTATTGTTTCTCCTCTATGCCCCACCTTTCTGAAATGCGTCGATTTTTACAAAGCTCATCGGTCTGAAAAAGCGAGGTGAGCTGTGATTGGCCAGCTAT
>NW_015628336.1:36292-56856 GCF_001515625.1 Sinocyclocheilus rhinocerous
TATTCATATATGAATCGCGATTCTGTCTTTTAAGGATTCTAATGGATTTACAAGTTTCAAAATCAATGTTCTAAAGCAGCAGTTCTTAAAACTGTTCCTCGCTCGTTCCTTCCTCTGCACACGCTCTGCATCTCTCTCTCTCTCTCTCTCTCTCTCATTCAGCTCACCTCCAACAATGAACTGTTAACAATTATACACTTATTTTCACATAGCTACGAGAAGTGTTAAACATGCGTACAGTTGCCGTACTGTATTAAAGCTTTAATCAGGATAAAACTGTATATTAAAACCTAACATAAGCAGTAGCATTTACAAATAACAGCGTATCTTATTTCTGAGGGAGGGGCTTCATAAGAGAAGGAAATGATCAGCCCTTTTCTCAGAGAAGGGACAGAGAGGTGTGGAATAAAGGTAAATTATAAGGAAAAATTAAAAATCACATCATATGACCCCTTTAAAAGTATTATATAGGCTAACATTTTGTCACACCAGGGGCGTAGCCATCATTTCAGAAGTGACAGAAATGTCAAATACAGTATGTATGTATGTATGTATTATTATTATTTATTTTTATTTTTTTTACAAGGAATTCTTTTCTTATCTCTTACTTTGAATTTTCTATAAGAAATCAATTACACTGCTAGACAATAATCAATAATGCCATAATTCCTAATGGCAATTTTATGATTGTTTTATATACTACAAACAATTATTTCCTGAAAGAAAACGTGCCCAATGTCTGTTTGCTAGCAACAAACACTTGAAAAACGAGTGAATCGTTACACCCCTACTGGATATGAATCTTGAAAAGGAAAACAGTTCAAAGACGGAAAACAAAGGTGTAATTGTGTCTGATGCAGAAATACTCAAATTACCAGTGTCATGTGAGAAAATTATTGCTGCGCAGAAAGAGGATAAAACTCGTCACTTCTTTTAATTCTGCTGTTTCCCTTGATGTGGCTAAGGATAAGACATTTGCTTACTTCATTGACAATGACTTACTGATGAGAAAGTGGTGTTCTCATGCTGACAAGAATTTAAACTGGAATGTTGTTTATAATTTTTTAATTGTTGTCCTTGACTCCTAATGTTTTTAATATTTTTCATATTCTGTGTGGTGGTCAGTTCATACTGATAGAAATTAATCTTTTCCAATAAGTTTAAACTGATTTTTACATCTTTATATGTTTATATGTTGTACACCCCTGATCGAAAACGGAAAACCCGTGTTTGTCACCTAAATGTGTTAAAAGCTTACCATACTAGAGAGTCGTCAATGGCAAGTGCTGCTGAACAGACTGTAGGGCCCGCTGTCTCTTCTGCCGCTATAGCCGCGGATCTGGCGCCATCTCCTGGTATTTTGGGTGCGGACGCGGACGGTGTGGTGCTTCGCAATGCTTCTCAGCAGTGTGTAAGGTTAGCAAATTCAGAGATTTTAGAAAATCTTCACTCGTATCTTAATCATTTGACTGTGGATCAGAGAATAGATATTGTAAAATTACTTTCTGATTTTAAATGTCTGTTTGGTGATGTCCCTACACAAACAAATGTCCTGAAACATGATATTAATGTGAACGGAGCTAGTCCTATTTAGCAACACGCTTACCGTGTAAACTCAATGGAAAGATCTGTTATGCGTTAGCAGGTAGAGTATCTGCTGGAAAATGGTTTAGCCAAGTCCAGTTGCAGTCCCTGGAGTTCTCCGTGCCTACTTGTTCCCAAACCCCATGGCACATTCAGATTCTGTACAGATTGCATTTACATTTAGTCATTTAGCAGATGCTTTTATCCAAAGCGACAAGAAAACAGATAGAATAGAAGAAGAATAGAGCATGCTAGTGTTAGAGGTCTTTTTTGCTTTTGTTATTTGTATAATAAATTAAAACATATAGAATACAAAAAGTTTAGAAAGCAAGTGTTATTATTATTTTTTTTAAGAAAACAAGCATCAAATGAACAGAGTGCAAGTCTAAAAGGGACAAGTTTTTAGTTTTTTTTTAAAGAATAGAATTAGAATAGAGAGTGCTAGGGTTAGAGGGTCAAATAAAGATGGAAGAGATGTGTTTTTAGCCGATTCTTGAAGATGGCTAAGGATTCAGCTGCTCGGATTGAGTTGGGCAGGTCATTCCACCAGGAAGGAACATTTAATTTAAAAGTCCGTAAAAGTGATTTTGTGCTTCTTTGAGATGGCACAATAAAGCGCCGTTCACTTGCAGAACACAAGCTGCTAGAGAGCACATAAGTCTGAAGTAATGAATTTAGGCACTTAATGAGCCAGTGATGGTTTTGTAGGCAAACATCAATGCCTTGAATTTTATGTGAGCAGCAATTGGTAGCCAGTGCAAATTGATAAACAGAGGGATTACCATAAGGTAAATGCTGTGACTGTGCCAGACAGTTACCCGTTACCTCGAATGAAGGACTGTATAGATAACATCGGTTCTGCACGTTTCGTTACAAAGCTTTATATGCTGAAAGTATATTGGCAAGTTCCACTCACCTCACAAGCTTCTGAGATTTCAGCGTTTGTAACCCCATATAACTTTCTCCAGTATACGGCAATGGCTTTTGGGCTTAGAAACGCCCCAGCAGCTTTCCAGCATCTCGTTAATATAGTTTTACATGATGTACCAAATTGCAACGCGTATCTTGATGATCTGGTGTTGTATTCGTTGAGTTGGTCAGAACACATTTGCCTGTTAAGAACCGTGTTTGAACGACTCGTTGGAGCAAATTTAACACTTAACCTAGCAAAATGTGAATTCAGCAAAGCAACTGTCACTTACCTTGGTAAGGAGTTTGGTCAAGGCCAAGTGCGACCGGTAGAGGCCAAGGTCATGGCCATAGCGGAATTTCCGATTCCTACTACCCGTAGAGAATTACGGAGGTTCTTGGGTATGGCAGGCTATTATCGTAGCTTCTGTAAGAATTTCTCGACCGTCGTGAGTCCTCTTACTTCACTGCTTAGCCCGTCTAAACCTTATAAGTGGTCTGCTGAGAGTCAACATGCTTTTGATTCAGTCAAAACTTTGATGTGTAATGCACCTGTTTTAAAGGCACCTGACTGTATGCGAAATTTTAAACTGGAGGTTGATGCAAGCGGCGTGGGTGCTGGGGCTGTTCTTATTCAAGAGGATGAGAATGGAATAGAACATCCTATTCGCTATTATTCTCGTAAGTTCAACAAACATCAGCTGAATTATTCAACTATTGAAAAAGAAGCTCTTGCTTTATTTCCCGCATTCCAACACGTTGAAGTCTACCTTGGTTCCAAGTAGTCTTCCGATTGTGGTATATACAGATCACAATCCTCTTGTGTTTTTAACTCGAATGTACAACCACAAGCAGCGTTTAATGGTTGGGCTCTTATTTTTCAGAACTACAATCTAGAAATCAGACACAAGAAGGGTTCGGAGAATGTCTTAGCTGATGCTCTCTCGAGAGTATAGTTGGTATGGTGTGTTTTTTTTTTTTCACAAACGAGTTTGTTCTTAAGGGTGGGAGTGTTACGTCCGTAAATATCCTTGTGGGAGTGCCTGTGTTTTCTTGTCTTTTTTCTCTCTTTCCTGCTTGCTCTCTCCCCTTTCCCTGTCAATCTTTTTAGGCTGCCTCCCTTGACTGCTGATTGGCTCTGAAAGCTGTCAGTCATCATTAAACGACGTGATGCTGACCTATCCGCTGCCAGCTAATTTTTCCGCCGGCAGATAAATAGGATGCTGAAAGGAGTAAATGGAGACCTCTTTTGCTCCCTGCCTTTTTGCTGTCATTTTACTCGTTTTTTATTTGCTTTATTTGTTATTCGTTTATGCTAAAACCCTTTTTATTTTCCATTTTTTAAACCTTACCACCGTTTGATTTGCCATTTCGTTTGGTTATTTTGTTGCTACTTTGTTATTCGGATGGCATTGCTCTCTGAGCTTTGATGAGCTTATGCTCTATGACGTTTACTCTTTACTCAAGAGAAACCACAACAAATTCCTCATGTGTTTGCTCACACCTGGCGAATAAAGCTAATTCAGATTCTGATTCTGATTCTGAAGAGAAGGTGGATAGGGAAGCTGTTGTTCGACTTCCATTGTGCAACACTTAGACAACTCGATGTATAGACACCCCAGGTAAGAGGTGAATGCCATCCCCTGTATGTTTATTTTGTTAGGTGAGAGTAGGGAAGTATACGGTGCTTGGCACTGAATAATTTTTTTTTCTTTCTCTTTAGTTAGGCTAGAGGGTTAAAATAAGTTAGAATTGGTTTTGTTGTGTTTCTTTCTTTCTTTTGGGGTCACTAGTGTCCCCTTTCTCTTGGGTTGCTTTGTTTAGTTTTTTTTTTCTTTTTCTTTTTCTGGGTTGTAAATATTTGTACATATAGGTTGTTTCTTTATTGATTTATATTTTTTGTATATATACTTTATAATTATATGGATTCGTTTTCTTTTTTGTACATTAAATCACTTTCTTTGGCAGTTCATTGTCCTTGCATTGTCTCTTGCCTCCTCCATCATTTTGCAAATTTGCCACAGTCTCAATGTTACTCCTTTTACCCCTAGACAATTTGTAAAGGGTCGTAACAGTAGCATTTGTCTTTGCTGTGTTTATGTATTTATAATGTAGCTTTAACAAATGGTTATGCTGGTTATGTTTGTTGTATGTAACCAGTGACAATCTATATGACGAGGTTGTATTCATTTAATTGTTTATTTGTATTATTTAGCGGCAGCCAGTCTTTCTTTAAGTCTTTCTCTCTTATCACATTCAATTCCAACAGCAAGCTTAGGTAAAACATGAACCAAAAAGAAAGGAACACTATATTAGGAGCATTAGTATTAATAGTATGATGTTCTGTAAATTGCATTATTGACAAACAATTTTCCTGTTTGCCACTGTAAAGTTGCTTTGACACAATCTCTATTGTATAAAGCGCTATACAAATAAAGGTGACTTGACTTGACTTGTTTGCATAAGTGGGAGAACTGTTATTGGAACCAAACGTCATGGAAGTCATTCAGTTTTATTTTTTATTTATTTTTGTAAATTAATTGATCTGAATAATAACCAGTTCTTCATTCTCAACACTTAACACTTTTTGCTTGGAAAGTCTTCTTGATATAGCAGAAACCTGATCTGGTTTGCATGTCTTTTTAGCCAGTTGGGGCTGGTCTAGATTGCTGATCACCTCAATTTATCCTGGCAGATCATCTTGGACAAACTAGTTATAGCTACCAGACCACCTTGTACTGGCAAAAATCCAGCTACCGTATTATGTCATAACATTTTGAATGCAAGCACTTTTTGTAGCAAACACTTTTTTTTTTTTTAGGGTTTGATATCAGAAATAAGCAAGGCTGACAGATTTATTTCCTTGTCACAATTTTTTGGTGAGCCTAATGGAAACCACTACCATTCTGATTATGGTGGACTTACTCGTGAGAGCAGAGAGTCTAGGAATGCTGGGCTTGATTCCCTTTTTAGTTTTCTCTGTTCTGGTGAGTGTGATGGGTACAGCCACCACTTCTGGAAATTACTCATGTCCTCCCTCACTTTACTTCTCTTTTGCCATTGGCGAACATTGTAGCCTGAAAACAGAAAAGTCTTTGTTGTGCCCCGGGGGTTATGCCAGCACATCCAGAGAGGTGCCAGGCGGTTCCATTCTCTGTGCCCACACGGACCGAAGAAGTTCTGGAGAGTGATGAGAGCGGTTGCTTTTCAGAAAGTCAGCTCCTTCATGGCCACTCCACACAGCTGAAGGGTTCAGCCTGTAAAACAACAGCTTCTATCTTTCATTGATGTTCCCATTCTGATGATGAGCAATTAAAGCTGTCAGACTGATGTGAAACTGCTTTAAATTCAACATCAGTTATGTGCATCAGTTTAGGGAACACCATATCAGGGAGTATTGAGGGCTTTAAAAAAATAAAGAAATAACTAAATAAAGAGGGAGAAATCACAACTATTATTAGGAGGCTTTAGCTTTTCTCAAGAGTTGCTTTTGAGTTTTTATTTCTGTGGTTGAATGCTCGACACATTTATTCAGCTTCTTGCCGTTTGTCTTAAAGGGATAGTTCACCCAAAAATGAAAATTCTGTCATTTACTCACCTTCAAGTTGTTCCAAACCTGTATGAGTTTCTTTCTTCTGCTGCTGGTAACCACTGACTTCCTTAAAAAAAATACTATGGAAGTCAATGGCTAACAGCAACTTTTAGGCTACCAACATTCTTCAAAATATCTTCTTTTGTGTTCTACAGAAGGAAGAAATTCATACAGGTTTGGAACAACATGAAGGTGAGTAAATAATGACAAAATTTTCATTTTTGGGTGAACTATCCCTTCAATGTTTTACAGTAGATTTAAAAACCATTTAGTTTGTGATAAATGATTATGTAGACATGTAGTTATCAGGTGTGGTTTTTATTAAATCCTGATTGGTTCTCTTTTTCTCTTTCAGATCATGCCCCCTAGATAGCAGACTCTTTGCCTCACTGGCTGTCGGCCCCTCCGGATTGGAGAGGATGCCTCCCCGGAAGCGCACACGGCCCACCCTGGGCTTCCTGTGCTGCTTCAGCAGCAGTGAACCCCCTGAGATCAACCTGAAAGACAGTGTACCGCTGCAGCTGCTGGAGTTCAGTGCCCCCATGCCCCCAGAGGAAGAACTGCATGCCCGCTTCTCTGAATTAGTGGTTAGTATCTGTCAGCTGTTCTGATGGTCAGGTTTATGCCATCAAATCTGTTTAATTTACTACTTGATCCTTTCAAGGAATCCATATCCATAATCCATGTAACACATACGTGGAAAATTCAAGGGGCTAACTGTGTGTAATCAGTGTAACAGTGACTTGGCATCTAATTTCTAACATCAGGTAGTTTGGAACACTTATAGTACAAAAGTTGATCATAAAAAAGGCTTTAGGAATATATGCAGACTTGCATTATTGAGGTTGAGGCATATTCTTTCTAGTTCAGTGAAGCAAATTCAATGCTGATCCCTGCTGCTGCCAAACAACACTGGTTTGGAGAATCCTGAATAATACAGTTTGGCAAGCAAAGTAGGGGGTGTAATCTACAAATTACTTAAATGTCCAATTAAAGGGGTTGTGACATGAGAAATCAAATTTTCCTTTGACATTTTACATATAAGAGGTCTTTGTGTTATTAAAACATAATTGTATAGCTTTAATAAGCCTCCTCATTATAAACAACACATTTATGTAATCAAGCACCAAAAATGGCTTGTTTTTATATTGTGGCATTTGTGACATCAAATGAGAAAATACATTTGCATATGTCTGCCTTAACAGCAAGACATCAACGAATAGTTATACATCATTGCACCATAGGCCACGCCCACTGGCCTTCAGTTCTCATTGTTTAATTATGTCATTTGCATGATACATTCTTATCTGACATAAGTAAGGTAAAAGTAAGGAATAATTGTAGGGCTGCACAATTAATCAAAATTAAATCGTAATCGCGATTAGGCAAAAGCTGCGATTGTCATGCGTATCTTGTCAGGGAAGCACGGTTCTGTGAACAGTAGTAAATCTCCATCTAAAGCCAGAGGGCGCTCTCACGCGGAAACTCCAAATACACCCTGCAGAAGAACTCCCTATAGTGATTGCTGAATAAACTGAAGATTTAACTGCTTTCATTGATTCAATGTGACTAAAAAACACACAACTACAACAATATGTGGTTTATCTGAGTTCGTCTTACTATAATTTTTATTATAATAAAGTATATAATAATGCAATGCTAATCGACATTCATCGATTATTTATCACTGCTTAGAATACTATGAAATATGTTGCGTGCCTTATTCTGTGTAAGAAGCCACGTCATCTCACAGAAGGATTTATTTCAAACACTCAACTAATGTAATCAGTAGTAAATCTCCATCACATGCTTTCAGATGGCGCAGCATTTACTACACAGAGACATAGTTCACTGACAAGCTACGCAAACAGCTTTCATAATCGCAGAACGATTTATTCGATTTCAGTCTGCGATTATGAACGCGGTTTTGCGTACCTTGTCAGTGAACTAGACATGCTGCATTCACGCCATGTCGTAATAGGGTATATGTCGAACGTCACCTGACCAAACCCGGAAAACAGGTCTCATTGCTTTCGCTTGTCGGAGAACGTGCTAACAGCCGTAGTAAATAATAGCGATATCTATGGACTTTTAAGATATTCAGTTAAACTAGCTAGCTGTTTTTATTGTTGACGTTTTATAATTTTTTTAAATATATAAATGTTAGTGAAAAGAATTAAAAAAAAAAACTTTTAGATATCATTCCGCATATGTGATGGACATTGGTTATGATAATCTTTGGAATCTACTCTGAAGGCATCTTGAGTAAAATTGCTTCATATTTAACAAAGCATATGCAAAACGCTTGAACCGGAAGCGGCGAGACCAGGTTAACAGAATACGGAAGTCTGTTGCACATAACCCCCATTACTGTGATTTCGAAATGACAACACGTGATGTTCTACTTGGAGCTGTTCACACCCTTGGACTCGGAACTATCGCACTATCAATGCCTAAACATAGCACCTAATGAATCTGAGGTGGTCATGTGGTTGTAGCTCTCAGAAAACTCCCAGTTCACAAGTTGTAATTACGAGTTCTACGAGGACGTGGACGCTTTTTACAAGTTGGAATCTCAGTAATTATGATATGGCGTGAACGCACCTACAATCGCATTCGATTAATCGTGCAGCCCTAATTAATTGACGACGGGATGTTGAATTACTAGACTATAATGCACACCCTTTGCGTCATTTCCATTACACCTTGGGTGTGCATTATTTTCTAATAATTCAATGGACCAGAGTCAATTATTCCGCTTATACTACAGTTATCACACCTCAAGACATTGTTCAGATGATGTATTTCAAGACATTTGTCAGGTTTTTGTCATTAAAATGCTCTTGTGTGTAGAATTAATTTCTTATGCATCTCATCCCACACCTCCGTTGCTAATTCCAAAACATTTAGACCTAGTAATGGAGGCTCAAGCCATTGATAGCAGACTAATGCAGTTAATAATGAAGTTACTAGAGAGAGAGAGAGAGAGAGAGAGAGATTAAATGTGTGTGAATAACCTGAGTAAAAGGCACTTTGCCTGAGTCTGTGCGTCTCTCGGCAGTGTTCAACAGTAGCGTCTCTGCTAATTCTGTAGCTTTTAAGTTGCTAAACTATTTTACTGTTTCTGTGTGTGAATGTCCCTACTGTATGTGTGTGTGTTTGTATGGGAGAGTGGGAGAAATAGAGTATGTGCTTTCTGTACATAATACAACGTAATTTTGTGGCAAAAACATGGAAATAATTTGTTTTTATCATGTTTACTATATTTATTAGCTTGATCAGTATCATTGTGGGTTTTGTTTTTTTGCTCTTTTAAGCTGTAAGTACTGTTATGAGCCTGAGTCATTTGTTCATTGATTCCATTCTGTCATTTTGTGTATATTCTCTCTTTGTACAGTATGTGCATGTGGCGTGCATGTTTGTGTTACAGGTGGGCGGTTCCTTGTGATAATTTGCTGGAGGCTGTGATTGGTTCTCCTCCTCACCTGATCCAGACATAAGGACCGCCCCAAACACTCAACCTGTGTCATTATTGTGTATTCGTGTGTGACTTTGTTGCTCATTGCCTTGCTGTTTCGCCGTCGTCGTTTATGCCTTAGACTTAGAGTGTCTTACCAGAGAGATTGTGAGTGTGATTGTAATTTTGTGTTAGCGTTTTTGGCAAGTTAAGGGATGTAGGGGGTTTGATACCATTTTATTTTGAACATCTTTTCACACTGTTTTTGGTCTGGGGAATCAGGTAAGTTTAAACTGTATTTTGTTTTCTTTAATTTTGGTTTATGAAGTGTAGAGGGTTAAAAAATATCATTTTGTTTGTTATTATGGCTTTGTCTGCCACTGATGCTAAACCCTTATTAGGGGTTCAACTATTGTAGTTGTTAGGATTTTTATTATTATTATTATTATTATTCCGCGCTAAAACTGATCGGGCAGACCAAACCGTAAGGCCTAGAGAGCTGAAACTTGGTCAGATGGTAGTAGTCTGGCTCGCTACGCAGACCCATCGAGTCACCCCAATCGGCCTATCGGGGGCGCTACAGCGAGCAAAAACGTGAAATCTCTCATTACTCCTAGACCGTTTATCGTAGACTCAAATATCTTATATCATTAGAATCCTTGGCTCAATCAAAACAAAATGGCTATCTTCGATTTCATGTCCTGTATGCAAATTTTTTTTATTTTGAATTTTGTCCAAAACCTACTTTTGCGAACTAGTCCTAGGTTTTTCGCCCGATCGGAACCAAACCACTGCAGAAATATTCTCTGGACAATATTCTCTATCTTTTGACTCACTGTTGCAACTCCTGAATGGAATGAGAGATCTTCACCAAACTCACAACACGTGTAAGAGCTTAATCTTTGGTCAAATAAAAAAAAATGCGGAGCTCTGCCACTTGGTGGTGCTATAAAATGAAAAACAAAAAACATAAAAACAACTATAACTACGCAACCGCTGGTCCGATTGACTTGAAAATTGGCATGCAGTGTCCTTGTCCAAAGAGGCACACGTCTATGAGGACATTCGCGTATCTCAAAAAACATAGCCGCCATTGGCCAAAGAAATTTAAGCACCTATTAGACAAGGTTAACGGAGGTCGATCGGAACGAAACTCGGTGGGCATATTCAACTCATGGCCCTAAAGGTCTGTAAGAATGTTGAAAGAAATCGGCCACTAGTTGGTGCTAACGAGTTTTATGACTCTGTAATCACGTGGTGTTTCACACATCCACACAATATGCATATCATTTGATAGATCTCCTCATAATGCGCAACTTTGCCTGGAAAACCATTGCTGTCAATCAAATCGTTCATTAAATAGCCTCATTTATGTTAAAAACATACTTTTGTGAACTAGTCCTAGGTTTTTCTCTCAATCAAACCACTGCAGCACAATTCTCTGGACTCTCTAGATCAATAATTATCAAAAAATGTTGTATTTTGTCATTTGGGTAGCTATAATAGGGTCGTTTAGAAAAGGGGCATGGCCAGGTGCATGCAAAAGCCTATATCTCCAAAACAAAAATTCAGAACTTCACAAAACTAGGTGAGCACATGTCAAGTCAAGTCACCTTTATTTATATAGCGCTTTTAACATTACAGATTGTGTCAAAGCAACTGTACAGCATTAATTAGGAAAATATTGTGCAATAATGCAAAATGATAATAGTAAACACTCAATTTTCAGTTTAAGGCAGTTCATCATTGAATTCAGTGATGTCATCATCCAGCTCAGTTCAGTTCAAATAGTGTCTGTGCACTATTAAGTAAGTCGATGATATCGCTGGAAATTAAGTGTCCCCAACTAAGCAAGCCAGAGGCGAGTATCTCGTCACCAAGGTAAGCAGGGAGGGGACCAGAGCATATTACAGTGTCTGACATCGTGCTTGCAAGTTCACACACCTCTTTAATGTTATTTTTAGTGATCTCTGACTGGCGAAGTCGAACATCATTAGCGAAGTGACCAAACAAACTACACTTTTTGTTATCAGCAATTAGTAGGTGGCCGACTTAAAGGTAATGGTTAACCTTGCACCCTCTGATTAAGATCAGACTGGTGAGTTTGTGATCGTGAGATTCACGACCCTCAATTAAACATAGTTGGAATCAAATTGAAACTGAATGCCTAACAAAAAGTAAAAGACCTACATGCATTATACCTTCTCCCCCACACCGTTGTGGTAATGGGTGGTCCTTACAAATCTGTTGACAACAGGATAAACAGAAAAGTAAAAGAGCGTCCTCTTTGATGTGTCCTGTTTAAACAGCTTGTTTGCGTCTCTGTATACTTCAGAAGGATCTCAGTGCCTGGAACAAGTGGACTGTTTGTAATGGTGTCCTGGATCGCGTCACATGATTATATGTTTGTTTGGAGCATTTGACTGCATATTGTTTTGTAAACAAGACACAGTGTAGTAGAGAGTTTGAAAAGAAACTTTTGTTGAAAGATAAAGCAGCCAACAGTATTGGATTTGACAACAGCCTTATTCCAAACCAGAAGTAAACAATTTAATAATTCTTTGTCTGTAAATGACAGTTTCAGAGAGAGTCAGAATGAGGGTTGAATATAATAATTTTTTTATATATATGTTAGTTGTTTATGGGGAAAAAATAATAACATTATAAGTGAACCTCAAGGAACATTTTAAAATAATTGGTAAAAGAAATCCATTTCATGATCCCTTTAAGAGAAAATTTAGTTGCAAGAATAATTAATTTTTTGCTTTTCTGTCTGTCTCTTTTTTTTCTGTCTGGCTAAACTGTCTTTCCCCACCCTGTATTTCAGCTAAAAACAGATTGAGGAAAGGAAAAGATTAAGCTCATCATTTGGAGTCAAAGCATGCCCAACATATGGGAGCAGTTAGGTAAATCACAGCAGCCTCATGCTTGATACACAAAGAAAAGACTAATAGATTATTTACGTTAAATATAAATAATGATTGTAACTGCAAAGAAAGTGCAGACTGCTGCCACGCACCATTCTTTCACTCTGGATTATCCCTATACATTTAAGCAAACAAACAAACAAACAGTCTTGTGGTACTGCTGTGCTAAACATTCAAATGACTTGTCTGCACAATGTGGAGAAAAACTTATCCATTTGTTGCAAAGACCAAACAAATACCCAAGTGTTTTCCATGTATGAGGAATATGTCAAAACATGCACTATTTGCAGTAATATAATAAATATTCTCTCACAGGAAGCTTTAAGAAACCTGACAGAACTGGGTCACAGTTTGACAGGATTAAGAGTTTTAACAGGCCACCTTCTCCACTCTGTGGTGAAGTTGTGCACAGAAGTGTATGTATGTAATTTAGTTTATATTCATTCACTTTATAAATCTGTGGGGTTGCAGAGTGATTGTAATATAAATATGCCAAGTAGTGCATGTTATGTAATCAAATTACTTTTGAAAGTAATGAGTAAAGTTACTTTCTGAATTTACATAATAATTTCAGGTGTTATTTTGGTCACACTTTATTTTAAGGTGCAATTCTCGCTATTAACAAACCATTAACTATGGCTTTTGCCTCAATAAACTCCTAATTTGCTGCTTATTAATGGTGTTGGGTAGGATTAGGGATATAGAATATGGTAGAATATGGTCATGCAGAATATGTGCTTTATAAGTACTAATAAATAGCCAGTATGTTAATAATAGTCATGCTAATAATCAACTAGTTAATTGGGAGATTGGTCCCTATTCTAAAGTGTTACCGTTATTTCTATTGATTTAATTTAATTATTGACAAAAGAACAACTCTCCCACACCACAACACATTCATGTAGGCTTGTACGTGCAGGGGTGTGAAGTAACGAATTACAAATACTCACGTTACAGTAATTAAGTAGTTTTTATCAGTAATTGTATTTTTCTGAGTAGTTTCAAAATTGTGTACTTCTACTTTTACTTGAGTACATTTTAAGTGATGCATCGGTCGTGTGATGTGACTACAATGCATCAAGTGGAAAGCCTTACTTTTCACAAAAAATCTACTTTTAAAAGTAGCTTTCCTAACACAGTTACCTTCCTTTCCATAATTTCAGCGTGCTAAAATGCATTTACTAGTCATTTACAAATTCATGTAACATAAGCAGCTAAATAGTAAACACATCTCTCTTGTACTGAATATCAGTTCTCTTCACTACATTTTTGATAATAGCTCTCTAGTCTGAGAAACTGAGAGCCATTTGCTGCATAATTAGGACTGAAAAGAAACAACAGTTTCAGTTTAATTTATTTATAAAGCACATTTAAAAACGACAGAGCCAACCAAAGTGCTGCACAGAGAAGTAGAATTAAGCCAATAACCATAAAACAAATTTACAATAAAAAGATTTTGTTAAAAATCTGGCCGCAGCATTTTGGACCTACTGAAGGCGAGACAGACAAGATTGAGCGACCCCTAAATACAATGAGTTACAGTAATCAAGTCTGGATGAAATGAATGCGTGGATAACAGTTTCTAAATCTTTAAATGAAAGAAAAGATTTGATTTTGGCAATCATCCTAAGCTGAAAAAATGCAGATTTGACAACTGAGTTTATTTGTTTGTCAAATTTAAGTGCCGAGTCAAAAATAACTCCCAAATTTCTTGCATGAGAACCTACGGTGTTAGTTATAGGAGCCAAGGTCTTTGAGAGGGTATTTGCAAAATCCGGACATCCAAAAACCAACACTTCAGTCTTAGAGTCATTTAATTGAAGGAAGTTATCTGCCATCCAACTTTTAACTTCATTAAAACAGTCAAATAATGGCTGAAGAGACGTATTCTCATCAGACGTAACAGGGAGATAAAGCTGTATGTCATCTGCATAACAATGATACAACGTCTGATGCTTACGAAAAATATTAGCCAAAGGAAGAAGATAGAGAGAAAACAAAAGAGGGCCTAAAACGGATCCCTGTGGGATACCCCATTTACATGCAGCAGAAGAGGAAGTGATGTTGTCAATTTCTACAGAAATTGTTCTCCCTTCAAGATAGGACGCAAACCAGTTTAAAGCTATTCCCCTGATGCCTACATACTGCTCAAGACGTTTCAGCAAAATAGAGTGATCGATAGTGTCGAAGGCTGCACTTAAGTCCAAGAGAACCAAAACGACACATTTTCCAGAGTCAACAGCCAGTAACAGATCATTTAACACTTTCAAAAGAGCAGATTCTGTGCTGTACTGAGCTCTGAACCCGGACTGAAACCTATCTAATATGTCATTATTCTTTAAAAGTGGCCTTTTATTGTGGCCAGCCTAAGGCACACCTGTGCAATAATCATGTTGTCTAATCAGCATCTTGATATGCCACACCTGTGAGGTGGATGGATTATCTCGGCAAAGGAGAAGTGCTCACTAACACAGATTTAGACAGATTTGTGAACAATATTTGAGAGAAATAGGCCTTTTGTGTACATAGAAAAAGTCTTAGATCTTTGAGTTCAGCTCATGAAAAATGGGGGCAAAAACAAAAGTGTTCCGTTTATAATTTTGTTCAGTGTACTTCTCTAAAAACTCATTGCAAACTGCAAGAGACGCCTCTGGAAATGTAGTAGCAATAGGTTTTAAAACCTTATTAATAGTACTAAATAAAACTTTTGGTCTACCAACATTGCTATTAATCAAATTGGAAAAATATGTTGATCTAGCAGTCTTAACAAATGTCTGATAAGTCCTCAGACAGTCTCTCAAAATTTAATAGGATACTTGCAATTTATTTTGTTTCCATTTTCTCTCTGCTTGCCTGCATTTTTGTCTTAAAACTCTAGTTTCACTATTTAGCCCAGGCTGATTTCTTATTTTGGAGTATTTCAGTTTAGAGGGAGCAGTAGAATCCAAGATACTAACACAGGTAGAATTAAAATAAGAAATTAACTCTTCAGGGCTCATATCAGAAGAAGAAGATGATTTAAAAGAAATGGCAAATTGAGAAGAAAAGGCTTCCAAAAATCGTACAGATACATTTGGGGTAAAAGGGCAGATGTAATAACCAGGAGGGGATTGTTTCACAGGGTGGGATAAAAAAGTATTAAACAGTATTGGCTTGTGGTCAGAAAAAGAACAATCTTCAATCTGAACAATTTGTAATGGGAATCCATAAGACAATATCAGGTCAAGTGTGTGGCCTTTTTCATGTGTAGCACCTAAGACAGGTTGGAAAAGGTTAAACGAATCAATGATTTGTAAAAATTCTGAGACTAACGGCTTATCAGGGCAGCACACATGAATATTAAAATCACCGAGAATCAAAAGTCTATCCACATTAGGCACAATTGTAGTTATAAAATCAGAAAACTCCTTTAAGAAAAGCTTATTATAGCTGGGGGATCTGTAGATAAGTGCACAAAAGATAGGGTACATCAAATCCACCCGGCACAACTGCACCTCCAAGCTAGCAAAGCACTCCACAGGTAAGATTCGGCAAGTAAAATGCTTCTTAAAAATTGTGGCTACTCCCCCCACCCCTGCCCACAGTCCTCGGTGAACTAAAAAAGTTACAGTCACATGGAGATGTTTCAATAAGGGGGTCAAGTTCACCAATATTAAGACAAGTCTCCATCATAAAAATAAAATCTACTTTAGCAAAAAAGTCATTGATTATAAAAGTTTTGTTTGTTAACGATTGTGTGTTGATTAAAGCCATCTTTACCGTCACCGAGTCCGAAGGCTGGCTCCGCATTGTATGATCGGATGATTTAGTCTTTGATCGTGTTAGGCGATCCACTGTTATCAAGTTACAGACATTTACTCCTCTCCCGGAGGTGCGTGGTCTCCTCTATCCCCAACTGGCAAGAGGACTTGGCAAATTCGGGAAAACTGGAAGAAGCCATGACTGCCTAGGGTGAAGAATGCGTCGATGATGCGCATTTAGGCTAATGGAGTTAGAAGATTCTGTACTCCATAGACTTCCAGTCTTCAGGATATTACCGGAGCTCCTCAAACGAACTGCCACTCCACCACGCTTGCCACGCTTTTTATATCGCTTCTTTTTATTAAAAATGCAATCCGGTAGGCAGCAGACATCCATCCGCAACAGCGACTTAGGGGGGGGATTATAAAACCTCCCTTCACCGGAGTTACAGATACATAAATTCACCATCGAGTCATGAAAGTCCAGTAAAGTTTGTCGATCATAGATGAGAACTGCAGCAACTTGCTGTAACAGAAAACAAGGCAACAGAATGAGGAGACAAACAACAGGTAACACAAACAGAGAGAGACGGCTTGCTCTGAAACACGCTGGCACCATCTTGGGATCCATTAATTGCAAAATGGTTGATCTAGTTGTCATCCAGTTAACATAACCAATATCCAGAATTTTGGCAATGGTATATTGGAAGCCCTACCTTTCTGCAGTCTCTGTAACAATCTCTGATTTGGGTTGTTAATCCAGTCTTCCTCACTCTTTTCCCAAATTCGCCACCCAGTTAACAACTTTGGTCAATTCAGACAATCATTGTCTGATTCTGCACTCTTCCCTATAAAGTACATGTGTAAACCAGTGGTTCCCAACCTTTTTTCTTTTTTCCAGGAGACCCATATTTTAACATTCAGAATCCTTAACGACCCCCTGCCCCCAGTTTTTAATAAATGCAACAACAGCAGAAACATTAAAATAATAACAGTAGCATTGACGGCCAGATTTTAAATGAACAAAAAAATTTGGTTGGGTGACTTACAACAAAAATGTTTTTCTAATAACACATACTATATATTAAAATAACCTTTTATTATATTTTGCTTATATAATGTTTTGAACCACTGCATCACAGCCATTCATTTTATAAGATTTTGATTGGCCAAGCAGTGTTCCAAGAGTGCTGATATTTAGTCTACTAGCATTGGAATTTTACAATTTTGGCGTTGCTCCGCTTGTCTGTGTTTGTGCCATTCCAAACTGGCTGTCAGTCTGTGCATTAGTTGCTTAGATTTTTGAGGGTATTTTTCATTTTTCAACAGTTACTATCTTTTTGTGTGTTATCAACTGATTCATTTAGGAACAACCCACCGTGTGTTTCTCAGAGACATGCATTGGTTGATTCTTCTTTGTTCTTGTTGAGAAAAAAAGTCTCATAATATCACATTTACAGTAATGTTGATAGTCTAAATATAAGCACAACAACCTTACCCATGGCCACATGCCAACGGGCTGTTCACGATACATATTGTTTCAAAGCAGCATTACAGAAAATCTGAATTTTTACATTACAGTTACGAATAATTAGAGGTGACTGTGTCAGAGTAATGTCCATATGGTAAGAATTTATAGTTCTAGGATAAAACAAATCATGCAGTAAGGTAACTGCTGCATTTAAACAGAAACAATGAACATGCTATGATCAGTGCTTTAATTAATATAGCAATATTGCTTAGTTTAGTCTCACATACACAGCCTTTGCAGATGCCTGATGCTTGACAATAAAACGAGTTTAGATTACAGAATAGCATGACAATAATGGAACAGCCTGTTCCCTCCTTTTGGCTCCCTAACCTTCCTGGAGTGAAAGGTCAGATATTTGTTTCTTCCTCATTTCTGTGGCTGAGAGCTGTGGATGTGGTGATATCGGCCAATGAGCTTCCTGGCCACTGTCCTCAGTCAACCTTGCCATTTACACCCTGTGACTTAGCTGATTAAATCTGTATGAGAAGGGAGTGGGCCAGTAGAGAAAATGTCTGACAAATTAGTTAAGAATTGTGCTGTCATTTTGAAAGATTGTTCCTGTCAGTTTAGGAACAGCTGGTTTTCTTGAGTGGAGGTGAGATCCATCACTAAATGAGTATTAATTTAAAGGCAAATATTACTGCATGTTGCTGAGGGTGTTTCAGTTGGTATTACACATTTTTAGAACCCTTATAGAAATAGTGCAGCCAAAAATGCAAATTCCATCATCACTAACCCATGTGTTGTCCAAACCCCATGTCACTGATTTTTCTATGAAACACAAAAGAAGATATTTTTACATTTACAGATTATACTCTCCTTCATAATGTGGACTGGGAGTGTAGACCTCCCACAAGGACAAAAATTGCTAGGAAAGTAGTCCATAGAAAGTCACTGTATTGCTAGTCTTTCTCCCTTTATTATAGCTCTCAGAAGTCATCTAAATTAAATACAAATATGGTTTTGTTGTCAAAAATGAGACACACAAGAACCAGTTGCGCTTAAAATCATTGACATCAGATTGCTTTTATGGTACATTTTACTGTACTTTTGCATATTTAGGGAAATGATTCCTCTCAGTTGTTCATTCTTCATTTTTGCGTATCAATGCATGAGGCTTTCTGCTTGGTCACTACTGGCTAAAACAGTTTCCTCTCAGTCCCCTGTGGGCCACATATGACTTCCTTCCATTTTGACCATCTCTAAATCTTTCCTTCCCTATGACTTTACTGCACCTCCCTCCCTTTAGCTCTGCCTTTTTGTTCCCTTTCTCACTATTACTGTATGGCTTTTAGTTTTGTTTCCATTTCACTCTATAATTTACACTCTCCGTGTAGCTCTCTTTTCTTTCTGCCTTCTGTATAAGGTAACGGCTTTGAAATATTTCATTCTTTCCATTCACAAAAAAATTTAAAAGTATCAAGTTTGTTGGCTCCATCATTTCAAACAGACACTGCACTGTCAAGAGTAAGTTACTTTTCAAAACTTGACCTCTGTGTCAGTCATGTATCCTGGCTGTATATCTTTGATGAATAGCTTATCTTGATCAAAGCTCTATTCTGTCAGTAAATGAAAATGGAAACTTAAAGGAGTTCTTAAGGGAAAATAAATTGTCTTCAATTTACGTAAATGAGAAATGAATTATTTTCAGTTAGGGAATTTTAACATTATGTTCTCCTTCTACTATTGACACATTTTAGCTTTAGCACAAATGGCTCTATAGAGAACTTGCAGAATTGTGAATTGAATTGTGAATGCTTTTAAATGTAGTTCTTGAAACATAATCTGTAGTTCTAGTGAAAAATAAAATGAATAGAATGATAGAATGAAATTCATACTGCTGTGTAAATGTAATTCTTAATAATACATATAATTTTCAGCATAAATTACCTATAAGTGTGGTAATTTATATTTAATTTATATAATTCCATTTAAATTGTTTCAGTTATGTTAACAATAAATACATTTTCATTTTAAGGACCATGCTTAAGGAGCCCTTCATTTTTCAGAACTGTCATATTATTATTTATTATTATTTTAATAAATTCATATATTGTATTAGATAATTTTGTCAGATTGTCAGATCAGTTCTGAAATTCTACAGACACAAAAAATGAATGATCTTTCCACCATAGATGTACTTTTTATTCACAGATACTACCTCACATAAAACTTTCTGCATTTTTCAAAAAACTTCATTTTCTATGATTCATGAGCTGTTTTCCTCATGGGGACCAATTTAATTTTAAAAACATCAAAAATGACTGGTATTATAAAAAAATTACTGGTATTAATACCAGGCACAACCCCCCACACACTTTAATGGGGCTGGCATCATCACTTTTCACCATGCTTTTATACATATATGAAGTTAAGTGTGGCTCAGTTGTCATGTCCTCTCCTTTCCTCAGGATGAACTGGATCTCACAGACAAGAACAGGGAAGCCATGTTTGCTTTGCCTGCTGAGAAGAAATGGCAGATCTACTGCAGCAAGAAGAAGGTGAGTCATTCATAATATAATCCTTTAAGGTTCTCTTTTGAGTTTAAAGGGGTCATATGATGCGATTTCAATTTTTCTTTTCTCTTTGGAGTGTTACAAGCTCTTGGTGCATAAGAATCCACCGGCCGCGCCGTTCTCAAGCCAGCCAGCCGCCGCTCACTCAAGCCCGCCGTGTGTGACGCTGTGTGTTACGTTGTGAAAGCGAAACTACTTTGTTTGGCCTTCCAAAAGAGGACACGACTAGAAATCAGTGGTTAAGTTGTATTTACAACATTGTTCCAGAGCAGTTCAACCCAAATATTCAGATGTGTGCAGCGCATTTT
>NW_015628336.1:56866-66866 GCF_001515625.1 Sinocyclocheilus rhinocerous
GATTCAAACGTGAGTTTTTTGGGCAGTGTAGAGTAGCGCTTGTTGTTTGTCATTTCTCCGATCACAAATGCAGACATGGTTTTATGTTTACGCGGCGATAAGTTATTATAATCCGTAATTATGTCCTCACCGGATGCAACAAATGCCTCGTTTATAATGGGTTTTAATGTTTTTGTCTCGTCACTCCGGCCGGGACACGGCATCACAATATGGTAAGGGGCGTAACATTTCCGTCACACGCTTGAGGTATTCGGCCAATCACAATGCACTGGATAGCTGGCCAATCAGAGCACACCTCGCTTTTCAGACCGATGAGCTTTGTAAAAATCGACGCGTTTCAGAAAGGCGGGGCATAGAGGAGAAACAATAATGTACAGTATGTGGAAAATAATGTGTTTTTTTAACCTTAAACCACATAAACAAATTTCATTACACCAAATACACAAAATAATGTTCTTTTTAGCAACATCATATGACCCCTTTAAATTTCTCTTGCTACTTTTTCTTTTGTTAGTGACTGGCTATAGAATGTTTTTGCATTCTTTGCAAGGAAGAGCTGTATTTTTTCACAGATTCAGAATTGTAAACATTTCATTGAGAGACAAAGCCTTTGAAATGGATGTTGGAAAACTAGAACTTCTTTGAAACCTCTGGCCAAAACATCTACCACACTTATCACACACACAGCCCCTCCCATCCTCCTCCGGACACCATCCTTTGGATCCTATGTCTGTGGTCAGCCACTTTCAGGCTATTACTCCCTTTCTCCCTGATTACAGAGAGAGAGAAGACATTAGCTGCTTTCAGAAGCCTCAGTGGAATACGGATTTAAACAAATGGGTTTTAGACATTTCCAGGTTAGGTTTTTATGGAAGTGGTATTGTTTTGAAAGGACCTGCAAAGTAAACAACAGCCACTTCAGTTCCGGTCTGGAAATGTTGTTTTTGTTTCCATTATAACTACAAAGCCTTGTAGAAAGTTTGGATCCATGATACGTGCATGCTTGCTCCTGGAGCACTGGAGACTTAGCCTTTTTGGGTTTGGGAGGTGGGAATTATAGGTAAATCAGTGTGCAGCTAAAGATATGTAGGTACTAAAACAGATCCTGGAACAAAGTTGTCAGCAGTTAATGTTCTCTCAGTGCTCCTGCACTCAAAAAATATTTCCTCTCAGAGCAGAAAGTTAAAAAGAGAGGGGAAAAAATGCTCAAACCAAATCCAGGAAATGGGAACAAGAACCAAGCAACAGACGTCTTGGAAGACAAGTTGTGAGACCAAATGGTCATAGAAGCCCACTACATGGCCTGCTTAAATTGCACAGCAATGTAAACAGAACAAGCAAGGCTGTGTGTTTAAGAAAGCACTCAAAAGAGAGACCTGAATGATTCAAGAGTGGAGAGAGAAGTTGAAGATATTTTTTTTCTGAGGCTCCCTGTAAGAAAAAACTATGAAGTAAATATCTGTGTAGCCTTTTGAAATCACTCGTTCTCACTCCCAAGGTGTCCAGTTCTGCTATTTGTCAAGAGTCCTGTATATTCACTTATGCAATTTTTGCAGATGGCTAAAGCGCCCTTTAGATTCTTTAGTGCAACAGACAGTAAGCCGACTGCTTTCAGTGAGAGAGTCTACCCCAAGTAGAGTCATTTCTGAATCAGAGTGCCTTTGTCATGCATGAGTTCTGATCCACCCCATGAAATATTGTCTGTGACCTGAAGGTTTAGACTCAAGCCTCTGTAGATAATCGAGAACCAAGTCTCTATGTTTATTAACTCCTCCTGCACTAGAATCAGGCAAGCATTAAAGGGGTCATATGACGTTGCTAAAAAAGAACATTATTTTGTGTATTTGGTGTAATTAAATGTGTTTATGCGGTTTAAGGTTCAAAAACACATTATTTTCCACATACTATACATTATTGTTTCTCCTATATGCCCCACCTTTCTGAAACATGTCGATTTTTACAAAGCTCATCAGTCTGAAAAGCAAGTGTGCTCTGATGGGCCAGCTATCTAGTGCATTGTGATTGGCCGAATACCTCAAGCGTGTGACGGAAATGTTACACCCCTTACCATACTGTGATGCCGTGTCCCGGTGCGATGAGACAAAAACAATAAAACCCATTACAAACGAGTCATTTGTAGCATCCAGTGGGGACATAATTACTGATTATAATGACTTATACCGCGTAAAGATAAAACCATGTCTGCATTTGTGATCGGAGAAACGACAAACAACTAGCACTGCTCTACACTGCTCAAAACTCACGTTTGAATAGTCAGTGGCAAATCCTTTAAGTATGAAAACGTACGTAAAGGCTGTAAGTCAGCATTATTTGTCAGAACACCGGCATTGTAGGCTACTCTCCCAGGAAACAGTCCTTGTCTTCCGTAAAATGCGCTGCACACATCTGAATATTTGGTTTGAACTGTTCTGGAACAGTGTTGTAAATACAACTTAACCACTGATTTCTAGTTGTGTCCTCTTTTGAAAGGCCAAACAAAGTAATTTCGCTTTCACAACGAAACACAGCGTCTCCACAACATGGCAGCGGCGGTAACAATACTACAGCGAGAATCAAAGTTACGCCTTCTTTCTTTGCGTGAACATTTGGGCGGCGTTATGCAAATCTTCCCGCACAGTGACGTAGACATGTGGGGGCGTGTTTAAACGAGGCGTTTAGGAGGGCGTGGGCGAATCTTAACTTTTATAAAGAATATCTCTTTGGGTTTGAGAATTTAGTCTTTGCAACTTTGGGGATCTTATCTATTCACGAACAGCTTGTAACACTCCAAAGAGAAAGGAAAACTTGAAATCGCATCATATGACCCCTTTAAGATAGTTTAACACCCACACACCGTGGAGCTATAATGAGGCCAGAGAGGCGTCCGAACATTGTGTGAACATATGAGGCACCATGGTTAGGCTGATATAAAGAACCTTGAACTGGTATGTTTTGCCAAAAGCAAACCTGAGGAATTTCCTGTCTTTCTAGATTATCTGAAAATGGAACATGCATCTTTCAGATCAATAGTTATGAATCCATCTACTGTTCAAATCTTAGACACAATGTGTTTTAGTGATAATATTCTTAAACTGAATGTTCTGAATGTGAAGTTCAGCAGAGGCCAGTCCAGGATTAGATTGAAGTCACTCTCGTCAAGTGACCATCCTAACCCATGGGGGAATATCATTTTTCTGTGCCTCTGAGAGAGAAGTAGAGACTGTCCGGTGACTTTCCATAGCCTCATGCTCAACATAGGATCCCTAAAACTCTAGCGGCTCCTCAGCAACCACAGAGTGACATTTCAAAAAGACATTCATTTACACACACTTACCATGCATTTCCTCGCTTGTCAGTACAAACACTTCCTCGATAAAAACTTCAGAAAAGACATTGTGTTCCACCCTGAGGAGAATAATAATTTCATTCAGTGTGGGTCACTGAAACACGATGAATCCAATAAAAAAAAAAAAAACATATATGAGGAGTGATGGTATAGGCATCAATAAACTGATGCTATGGCCATTGGAATTTTATCATCATGAAGTTATTATGATTTTCAGATTGATCAGCCACAATAAGTTTAGTTGCATTACACTATTATAATGTATATTATTAGTTAACCCCACCCCTACCACTAACCAATTCTTAACCAAATACTGTAAAATAGGCAGATAAAAGTATAGTCACAACAGTTTATACACATTTTTTTACAGTTTTTTTTTTTTTTTTTTTTTAACAAATCCCTTTTTTATAAGCACTACTTTCAGATTTCACCTTGATTTAAAAAAAATTCAAAAATCTAGACAAAGCTCAAAATGGTCAACACAAGCTGATACACGATACAAAAAAGCACTGTCATGCATTCATATCTTTAAAGAAGCCTTGAACTCGCAGAATCATTTGTTCAAAATAATTTATAATGAATTACCATAAGAACATTAATTTAGACTTTAGTTACATGTTGACTATAAACATCCTTGACTGGAAGTGAACTCGAGAGAAGCAGATCTGTATAAGATCTGTACATACAGATCTTATACATACTTTATTTACTTTATATAAAAATACAACACGTTTATTTATGTATTCATGTATTTATTTATTTATTTGTTTCATTGGAAATATAATCTCTGTATATTTTGGCATGGTGAATGAAAGGACAACCCAGTGCGATGTTGGATTTTGGAAAGATGTTTGTCTAGACCTAAAAAATGAGACCAATTACTGCACTGGCTTTGGGACAGGCAGAAATCTGTTTGCTAATGTGATTTAGCTGGGGGGATTCTGGAGAGGCAAACTGTTATTGAAGGCACAGATTCTTGTTTGGCCCACAAGTATAGTTCAGTCCTCAAGTCACATAACATATACTGCTGTATGTTGTGCCTCTTGTGCAAACTGTTCGAATTGTGTCAGAGCTCTTGAAGAAATGTTTTAGAGCAGTGTGTCAAATACAAAATTAAGACTTCATTAACACACAACCTGCTTAAATTTTAAATTAAATATTAAACCAATAGAAATGTAAGAAATGTAAGTTTCTAGTCAGGTCAGAGTTAGGTGTGTTACAAGTGAGCCAATTATGAGCTCTTTACATATGTAAGTAAGGACTTACTATTTCTACATAGCCTATTAATGTATTAACAATGTAGAGACTACAATTTATAAAATATGAATTACCTATAGTTTAGATTTATAAGTACTTTATTACTGTACACTATATTACTGTATACCTTGATAAAGTATTGTAACCTTGAGTGAACCTGCTGTAACGTAAGACAAATTTCAGACTCAGTCTGACAATAAAGTGTATCGTATCGTATCGTATAACTATAAAATGTTACCTACTTTTTTATAATGAAATGTAAGCATAATCAATATTTCTCAGCTTGCTCTGGTTTCCCCCACAATTAAAGACATGCAACATAGGTACATAGACACTAAATTGTCCATAGATGTGAGTGTGAATGTGTGTGTGTCTGGCCATCTTTCCATGGTGTTTTCATGGTGTTTGATGGCCCAAGACAATGGGATAGGTTCTAGCATCCTCGTGGGCCGACAAGTAGTTTGGAAAATGGATGGATGGGATGGATTTCTCAGCTTGTCACAGTGCATTCTTTGATTGTCTTATTAATGAAGGATACATATTTAGTAATGCACTAAACATATGGGACAGCTAGAACAGCCAATGCTGCACAAGGAAAACATTAGCAAATGTTTCATCTCTTCATCTTCTTGCAATGTCTTCATTTTTGGCAATGCAATAAAAGTTTAAAAGTTTAACAACCCCCTTTGGTTGTGGTTGTGGTTCTATTTTGCTCAAACTCACATAATCTATTCTGCCTAATTGATACATTGTGATTATGCAATCTATTAAAAAAATAAAATTGTATTTATTTTACTCTATTTATTTTATTCATCATGAAGCACGTCTTACTTATTTGCTGGCGATTTCAACCAAACATTGAATCAGGATTACATTCAAATTGGCAGTATAATGGATACCCAAGATCAGATTTTTAAAAAACTGGTCATTGTATTACTTGATGTCTTTTGCATGTCAGTTTAGCACAGAGTAAGCACTTTCGACAACGATGATTTGCAAACAGCACACCAGTTGTTTGTATGTAAGGTTGCAGAGTGCACGCCCTTCACAAACATGTATCTCTTTCCTGTTTGGATTACTGTGTCATCACATTCGCATTTTGCCTGCTAGACCCTCAAGGAAGTCTATAAGTTCAGCCAAAAATGCTCCAAATCTCCATAAACTCTCATGAGTGCATTCTGAGGGATGGAACCGTTTTCAAACAAAACCACAGAAATCGGAGACATGGAGAAACATTTCAGCAAATGCACAAACTCAGAGGTCACCCTGGCCATAGTGAGATTTACACTCAGAAAATGGGCTTCTCGAGTAAAGGCAGCCAAACCCCACCTTGGTTCAACATTTGAGAAGACATGAAAGCAAAATTTGCTCTCCAGAATCTGCAACACACTTCTCAAATGGAGAACTGTACCTTGTATTAATGTGTAGTTTGGAGTCATGGAAAGGCCACTCATACGAAATAATAATATCCAGATATAGCCATAGAACCAGAGTCAACATTTCCATCATCGCTAACACCCACATTTGTTGATATTCTGTTTTGTTAACTCATTGATATGTAATTTCATTAGCTAGCCAATATGAACATTAAAAGTTATATAATGTTTATAATTTTAAATAACAGTGTCAGTGCAGAATCTCTGTCTGCTCCAGTCAATTTTGTAGTATCAGGTTCCCACAAATGTATGATGCAATGCATAACTGCATGCAATAAAATGCACCAAAATATTATACAGTTTTGTATGTGCACAAAACCTCAAATACATACAGATAATTTTGTCTGTAATTGTGCACAAAACAAGCTGATTTATTTGCATTTGTAATAATATATGCACATAGGTTTTTTACATTTTACAATTTACACATTGTTATTTGTTTTACGTGATGGTCATTCACAAAAATTGATTTAATCTATTTACACACTCACAGTAAGGGTGTCAGACCAAGTCTCAAAGGATCATCAGTCTCTCTGTAAGTTTAAACTTTCACATAATAAATACTTGCACACAAACACGTCAAAGAGTAAAGACCATGTCTTCTCATGAATAATATCAAGAGGCAATTGATTTCAAACCCCTCAAAAAGAAAATAGTTCACATCACATCAAATACATAAAAATCATAGAAATGAATTCCACTGATGCTGGTTGTGTGCTGAAAAATAAAACTAAAGTTTCTGAACAAAGCTAAACAAATGATTCTAGACTTTTGGGTTTGGGTTTCATCTCTAAACTGTGTTTGACCCATACTGGGAATTTGCTGGCCAAAATCATGTTTATTATTGTTACCTCTTCTATTGCTTCTTTGATAGTACAAATATTGAAACACAGTAGGAGCAGTTCACTACTTTTCTAACCTTAAGCCAAGTATGCCCGTTCTCTTTATCACTTTTTATTTGTTCCGGAGATGGAAATTAGAGCATTGTAATAACCTTCTTGAGCTGGTCAGCAGGGCCGGATTTACGCATAGGCATTCTAGGCACGTGCCTATGTTTGCTCGTCCAGGAGGGCCCAAACACAGTAAAGAGATATATAATATTTTTGTTATACTATGGGCTATCTACAACAGTAAAAGAACCAAAACCCAAGAAGACATTGAGCAAATAAATATAACAAACAATAGGGTAAAAAATGACAAACTATTTCCATGTCTTCCAGCTTTTTTATGTAGGCTATGGAAATCATGCTTTCTTTCTCCCGTTCTCTCTCACAGACGCTCACACATGCACTGTCGCACACACGCGGAGATGTGAACAGAAACTTCTTGTCAGCGCTGCCCCGCGAATTTATCAATAAAATAGTTTCACAGCTGAAAAGCTACATGACATTTCTCAGTTGCGAGGTTCTTGAAGCAGTTTAACTTAAAGATTCGCTATTTAGACGCTGCTGCTGAACGCTGCTGAGAGATGCACAGATGCTGGTATTCACACGCGCTTAATCTCTCTCTCTCCCGCTCTCTCTTTCACTCTCTCTCTCTAATAACTGCGTTAGACTGCATTAATAACTGCATTAGCCTGCATATCAATGGCTCAAGCCTCCGTTATTAGCTCTAAAATGACGTTTTGGAATTTGCAAAGGAAGGTTTGGGATGAGGTGCGTAAAAAATTAGTTCAACACACGAGATTTCAGAATGGAAACATGTCAAATGTCTTGAAACAAATCATCTGAACAATGTTTTGATGTGTGGTTGTGACTCCAGGCCGTTAAAATTATTAGAGAAATAATGCACTCCCGAAGTGGTTATTATGTGGCCACGTCGCCGCGCCTATTAATGGAATGGTCTTTCTCAGTTCTCAAACCAATTAAGACCTACATTCGATTTTTATTGACTGAACGCAAGCGCTTATTGCGATAGAAAACACTGTAACGGTTTCCACTGATTAAGAAATATTTTTGTTTGCTTGGATGGTAATATTAGGCCTAACATATTAATAGGGAAGGGGGGCCCAAAAATTTGTTTTGCCTATGTCACGAAAAGAGGTAAATCCGGCCCTGCTGGTCAGTGTAAACGTTCTGACATGATTTGAGACTGCAGATGATAAGAATGTGAAACCTCATTAAACTGAGTATTCTGGTTGAAACAAAAAGTTTAGCTTGGAAAAACACATCACAGGATTGAGGTCCAAGCCAAGCTGTTATGTTCCAGCATTGTTCTGCATTGTTTGAACACTTACCACTGAGAGGAAAGTTGCAAGTGGATTGGATCTGATTGCAAGTTATACATCCTAGGTTGTTGTTTTGTCTGGCTTGAATGTGTTGTGGTGTGTAAAACACAAAGCTCTGTGCCGAAGTTCCAATATTTATGATAATTGCCATCTAAAACATATCATGTCACTCTGTTGTACAGGAAAGCATGTTTTGTGTGAAATGTAAAAGGTAAAACCCCTGCAAGATCCAAACAAACAGCTTAGTGGTAGGAAAATTGAATTTTAAAAAAAGAATGCTGTTTCATTACTTTATTACTTTTGCAGCCAACCATCACAGAACACAACCCACACTTACTGTAGGAAGGCAGCAGGAAAAAATCACTTCATGTTTACCATAGCAATTAAATTACCTGATAAACATTTACCAAGATAAAATGGGCTCAGATTCACCCCTATGTTAATGACACACAAGAAACTGAACTGAATGATATGATCTGTGGTGATTAAAACTAAAATATTTAACTGAAAACACAATCAGAATGTAATGCACAAGGAAGTCAGAATATTGTTAAAAACAAAGACCAATCCAGACCTCAGGCTCCAAAGCACCCTGACTACATTTCTTTACAGTTTGTCAGTCTGTTCTGTAAACAGTGATCTAGTCACTTCAGTTGTTTGGGAATAAACAATTTCAGTTGGCCTGGTTAATACTGACATAGTTTCCACATGTGCCAAGCCGTCAGATCACTGTGCCATCCCCTGAGGGAGGAATGCAATGCTAAGTTGCTTCTATTTCCTGTCATTAGATAATTGATACAATGTTCTGAACAAATGAATGTAGAACCTAGAATCCTAGATAGCACTGTAATAGGATGGATCACATTATTTTAAAATAAATCAAGCTAATAGCTTAATTCTCTCTTGAGAAACATTAGAAGTATTTATTATTCAAACATCTAAGGAATGTTATTACAGATTGCCTAATCCATGGTTCATTTTGATCTTGTATAAAGAGTAATATTCTGAATAAAAAAAATTAATTTCTAACTATTTATTTCTAGAAAACATATGTGGATCTTTTCTATTATTTTTGTAGACAAGGTCAGTTTAAATATCACTATTTCCCATCATAAACCTGTGGTTAAAATGTTCTGTCCTATCAAACATTGGCTGATTGATCAGAGAGCATAATTTGCTGTTAGTCTGAATGGGTAAAAATGGCATTGAGCAGTTACAAACTTGTGTAGTGAAGAAAATAGCTTGAATGGAAATGACAGCAGAACTGTGATATGAAACGTGAAAAACAAAATTCAAATCTTGAATCAATTAAATATATAGAGTGTCATCATTCTTAACTGTAGTACATTTTTGTAGATTAATAAATCCACACTTGCATTTTATTGTTTGTATTTAAACTGGTCTTATATTTTATATAAAAAAACAGTTGTCTAAATAAATGTAGAAAGCATTATAGATAACAATATTATTATTTCAATTTCTTTTATTATTTCCGAACCACCAAACAATCAGATATTGTTTTAAATAACCAGATATTGTATCAGCCCACAGATTCAGTTTTTGCGGTTACCAACTAAAAGGTCTGGTGGACTGATTGGACAACAAATATGTTGCTTTAGTCTACTGAACAATCATTTATCAGACACATTTACTTTAAGTACCGTTATTATAGGGACATGTGTCATGCCCACAGGGACAATTGTGGTTAAACATACAGCATTTCAGCCCTTTGGT
>NW_015628336.1:69366-88921 GCF_001515625.1 Sinocyclocheilus rhinocerous
AAGATCTGCAAAGATACAAAGCACAAAGTCCACTCCAAAGGGAGATAATTTCCATATCAGTAAAGCACTCTTTCTGAACTCCCTCAAATGCTTTGATTGCATTCCTGAGTTTTCTTCCAGGAACGTACACATTACAAATAATTCCTGCCCAAGGCATATGCAATCAATCAATCAGTCAGTCAGTCAGTCAGTCAGTCAGTCAGTCAGTCAGTCAGTCAGTCAGTCAGTCAGTCAGTCAGTCAGTCAGTCAGTCAGTCAGTCAGTCAGTCAGTCAGTCAGTCAGTCAGTCAGTCAGTCAGTCAGTCAGTCAGTCAGTCAGTCAGTCAGTCAGTCAGTCAGTCAGTCAGTCAGTCAGTCAGTCAGTCAGTCAGTCAGTCAGTCAGTCAGTCAGTCAGTCAGTCAATCAATCAATCAGTCAGTCAGTCAGTCAGTCAGTCAGTCAGTCAGTCAGTCAGTCAGTCAGTCAGTCAGTCAGTCAGTCATTCAATCAATCAATCAATCAATCATTTTTTTAATAATAAATAAAAAGAAAAACAAGTAGATAGAATAGAAACAGAATAGAGAATGCTAGTGTCAGAGACTCTCTCTCTTTTTTTATAAGAAGACAAGTAGTAAGAATAGAAATAGAATAGAGAGTGCAAGTGTTAGAGTATCAAATGAAGATGGATGAGATGTGTTTTTAGCCGTTTCTTGAAGATGGCTAAGGACTCAGCTGCTCGGATTGAATTGGGCGGGTCATTCCACCAGGAGGGAACAGTTAATGTAAAAGTCTGTGAAAGTGATGTTGTACCTCTTTGGGATGGCACTATTCACTTGCAGAACAAAAGCTTCTAGAGGGCACATAATTCTGAAGTAGTGCATTTAGGTAAAGGGGTGCAGAGCCAGTGGTGTTTTTGTAGGCAAACATCAATGCCTTGAATGTTATGCGAGCAGTATTGGTAGCCAATGCAAATTGATGAACAGAGGTGTGACATGCATTCTTTTTGCCTCGTTAAAGACTAATCTTGCAGCCGCATTCTGGATTTGTTGTAGAGGTTTGATAGAATTGGCTGGAAGTCCTGCTAAGAGAGCATTGCAATAGACCAGTCTGGATAAAACAAGAGCTTGAACAAGGAGTTGTGTAGCATGTTCCAAAAGAAAGGGCCTGATCTTTCTAATGTTAAAGCAAATCTGCAGGACCGGGCAGTTTTAGTAATGTTGTCTGAGAAATTCAGTGAAAGTGACGTGACATGTGGCCAAGTATGGTGACCCATACTCGGAATTAGTGCTCTGCATTTATCCCATCCAAAGTGCACACACACAGCAGTGAACACACACACACCGTGAACACACCCCTGGAGCAGTGGGCAGCCATTTTTTTTGCTGCGGCGCCCGGGGAGCAGTTGGGGGTTCGGTGCCTTGCGCAAGGGCACCTCAGTCGTGGTATTGAAGGTGGAAGAGAGCGCTGTACATTCACTCCCCCCACCTACAATCCCTGCTCTTTCCTTTGGGTTACGAGTCCGACTCTCTAACCATTAGGCCACGACTTCCCCATGTTCAGCTGAACATCAATCACAACTCCAAGGTTTCTGGCTGTCTTTGAAGGAATTATGGTTGATGAGCCTAGCAGGATGGTGAAATTGTGATGAATTGATGGGTTTGTTGAAACACAAGCAGTTCTGTCTTGGCTAGGTTGAGCTGAAGATGATGGTCTTTCATCCAGCAAGAAATGCTGAGATGAGTGTGTTGTCACCATGTTCAAGAGACACAGTTTCACACATCTAATATTATATGATACACATGCAGCTGTTTACATTCACAGACATAACCGACTGTGTTTATGTGAGTGTTGTGTGTTTATGGCAGTTGACACAAAAGAGCTGGCTATCTGTGCATGCGCTTTGTGTGTGTGCATTCAGAAAACTGTATTTCAGAACTGACAAGGTTTTTTAAACGCATTAAAAGAATAAACTTTTCATGATTATGAAGAAATGCAACGTCATATACGTGCTATAGAGATGATAATCAAAAACGATCAGTTGTTTTACTTGTTGCGTGAGCTGTCAAGGCACAGCCCTCTTCTGGAAAAGGGGGCTGGGAGCAGTTGAATTTAAAGAGACACATGAAAACAGCATGTTTTTGCTTCCACCCATAAAGGGGCATTTACAGCATGGTATAATAAAAAAGCAGTTAGAAAGCAAAATAGCCCAAAATCTCAAAATTGACCATTAGAATGGACATGGTTTGAAGCTTTTCTGAAGCATATCTGACCTGCCATGATCAGTTTTATTGTCTAAAACCAGAATAAAAGATTGACAAAAATCACCTGTATTTCAGATGCAGACACTATTTGCTTTTGATGAAGATGAAATGGAGATGAGAAACAAGGTGGTAGAGGATCTAAAGACAGCCCTCCGGACTCAACCAATGAGGTAAGAGAACTTAATTCTTGACATTATATTGGTTCATAATTCTGATCTCAAGTTCAAGGAGTCAGGAGTGAATACGTTGATTTAAAAAAGCTGCTCTCAGCAAACAGTTCCCTTTTGAAAGGGAACTCGTGCTGCATCTCCTAGAGGGTGCTATAGGGGAATGCCTCCGGCATGACCGGTGTCTGAAGCATGAGTCTAAACACGACAATGACTTTGACATTGGCAGGTGGCAGCCTTTGACGTCACAACTGGTGTGGCTGAGAGTATAAAAGGGCACCTGTGAAGTACGTGATACGGTTTTCGTGATACGGTCGCAGTACTTGGTTTCACCCGGGCTTGACTCCCTCTTGAGGGATGAGAGTTATCCGCCTGCGATTGTGTCCCGCAACTGCCATTACGGTGAGGTGGGATTAAGTGCAGCGGTTGTTGGCAGAGCACTGACAAGTCAAAAAGGAAGTTTTCCTTTTTTGGCTCCTCTTGTTTACTCAAATATCATTATTGTTCTTTTTGTCTTTTCTAAAATCCATATTTATGGTAAGAGCATGCGCTGATAGCTTCGTGCCTTCTCTAAAATCTATTTTATGGTAAGAGCATGCACTGGTAGCTTCATGCATTCTCAACAATCCATGTTATGGTAAGAGCAGGCACTGACTGCTTCGCGCCTTTTCTAAAATCCATGTTTATGGTAAGGGCCAGGTGCTTCGTGACCTTTCTATCTGTGTTTTACCAGAGCAGGTTTGCCAAGTTGACTAGGCTGTCTGTGACCCTCCTTGGATAGTGCAAGCATTGTTAGACCTCCACTTGATAACATCTGTGAGTTGTAGGCTCTCTGTGAGCCTCCTTACAAGACATCCTGAGTGTGGGGTGTAGTTAGGCCTTCTCTCGTTATTAGAGAGTCGTCATGCTGAGGCCTCCACTCCTAGAGCTTCATTATCTACTGTGAGCATCACCAGGCCTCCTCTCACTACATAGAGTTATCTACATTGAGGCCTCTGCTCACGAGAGCTCCGCTAGGACAGCATCTGTGAGTTGTAGGCTCTCTGTGAGCCTCCTTACAGGATGTCCTGAGCGTGGGTTGTAGTTAGGCCTCCTCTTGTTTTAGAGAGTCATCATGCTGAGGCCTCCACTCCTAGAGCTCAGCCATCTACTGCAAGCGTCATCAGGCCTCCTCTCACTACAGAGAGTTATCTTCATTGAGGCCTCTGCTCACGAGAGCTCTGCTAGGACAGCATCTGTGAGTTGTAGGTTCTCTGTAAGCCTCCTTACAAGATGTCCTGAGCATGGGGCGTAGTTAGGCCTCCTCTAGTTTTAAAGTGTCGTCATGCTGAAACGTGCTGACTGCTTTGTGCCTTTTCTGAAATCCATGCTTATGGCAAGGGCACATGCTGACTGCTTCGTGCCTTTTCTGAAATCCATGCTTATGGTAAGGGCACATGCCAGGTGCTTTGTGACCTTTCTATCTGTGTTAGACCCCAGTTTGCTCTTAACCAGAGCAGGTTTGCCAAGTTGACTAGGCTCTCTGTGAGCCTCCTTGGATAATGCAAGCATTGTTAGGCCTCCTCTTGTTGAGGCCTCAGCTCAAAGAGTAATGGTGAATAGTAGGCTCCTTGTGAGCCTCCTGACAAGATATCCTGAGTGTGGGGTGATGTTAGCTCTCCTCTCAATTTGCAGAGTTATCCTTACTGATGCCTCCACTCTTAGAGCTCAGCTAGGCGGTAGGGTAGTATGCTAAGTTGTTAGGCTCTCTGGGAGCCTCCTTGGCTACAGACCTTAGTGTGGAGTGTTGCTAGGCCACCTCTCATTTAAGTGGTGTTGTATTTAGGCCTCCTCTCTGCAGAGCTTCGGGGGCCAGTTAGATCTGAGTTCTCCGTTCTTGAGAAACTCCGGTCTATGATCATGTTAATGGTGCAGGGTTGAGGACTCCTTTGAGTCTTTGACTTAGCTCAGCCAATAAGGCACTCATCCCTTCAGCATGGTGGAGTGGGTATACAGTTCCCCATAGCACCCTCTAGGGGATGCAGTATGAGTTCCCTTTTGAAAGGGAACATCTCAGGTTACGCATGTAACCATGGTTCCCTGAGAATAGGGAACGAGACACTGCGTCCCTTTGCCATGCTTCAGGCATTCCTGCATACATCTCCTTCAGACAAGAAGTGGATGACGTATTTCACAGGTGCCCTTTAATAATCTCGGCCACACCATTTGTGATGTCATAGGCTGCCACCTGCCAATGTCAAGTTCATTGTCATGTTTAGACTCATGCTTTAGACACCGGTCATGCCGGAGGCATTCCCCCATAGCGCCCACTAAAGGACACTGTCTAGGGAACATCTCGGATTACTTGACTGTAACCCTGTTCCCTGAAAAAGTGGGAACGAGATGCTGCGTTTCAATAATGCTGATGAGAACATTCTTTGTTCAACCGGTTGTGAAGCATGTGTGCCAACACGCCAAGAATTGGCTTAAATAACCTCGGTGGGTGACGTAATTTGATTACGTGCACCTGCAGGTTATAAATAGACGTGAAACAGACATACCTTCAGGTTAAACCCTTGTTTGAAGAGACACCCAGTCACGCCTACAGTGCGGCATTGAGGCACAGCATCTTGTTCCCGCTTTTTCAGGGAACAGGGTTACAGTCAAGGAACCCGAGACATTCCCTATCAAAAGCTACTCTCGATGCTGCATTTCAATAATGCTGATGGGAACGAGAATACCAACGCCGCCGCACTGGAAGTGTCTGGACCCCCCAAGGTTGTGTAGTGTGTGCACAAATATTGAAGAGGTCTCAGACATGACTCTGGGATGTTGACTCAAGGACACGTGAGCCCGGAGTAGCATGGACATCCAAACTATAAAATCTGACAAATGTGTGTGGAGAGGACCAGCCTGCCGCATCACACACTTGCTGCAAGGGGACACCTCTTGCCAAAGCCATAGAAGATGCAACCCCCCCTGGTTGAATGGGCCCTTACTCCTAGAGGCGAAGCTTGACCACGCGCCTCGTAGGCTAGGGCAATAGCATCACTCACCTAATGTGAAGAGCACGTACTGGACACAGTAAGTGAAGTCTTTCTTGCTCCGGTGTCATGAACGGCGGAGGGCCGAAGGCTTCAAGAACGACCGGATGTATGGTCGAGAATGGAACTTTCGGAAGATAATTAGGGTGAGGATGCAAAATAGCTTTGACCAGCCCAGGGGCAAAGTCTAGGCAGGATGACGAGACTGACAGAGTCTGCAAATCCCCAAAACTCTCTTCAAAGAAGTAATAGCCATTAGAAAAACCATCTTTAGGGTCAGAAACCTGACAGGCGCTGACTCTAGTGGTTCGAAAGGGGTGATAACCAGACCCTCTAGCACAATAGCTAAGTCCCACGAAGGTACTGTCGCTCTAGTGGGCGGCCTCAACCGCTTGAATGAAGCGGGCTACTAGAGGGTGCTTTCCCACACAAACCCCATCAATCAGAGCATGGCAAGCCGAAATAGGGGCCAAATAGGTTCTGAGAGTTCCAGGACATGTGCCTGAGGACAGTTTCTCTTGCAGAACTCCAGCACTGAAACAATTTGGCAGTGAACTGGGTCTGCATGGTGTGTCATACACCAACTTTCGAAAACACGGGGCCATAACTTCTTCCAGTGGAGGGAGCCCTAGCACTTAGAATAGTCTCTACTACATTGGCTGGAAGCCCAGCATCACTTAGTTGGTCCCCCTCAGGGGCCAGACATGAAGGTTCCATATCTCGGGCCGGGGATGAAACACTGTCCCCTGTGCCTGAGAGAGAAGATCCCTCCTGACCAGAATCGCCCACGGCTAGCCGTCGAAGAGGGATATTAGATCTGAGAACCACACAATTTTCGGCCAACGGGGCGCTGTCATTAAGAAGTGAAACCCTTGTTGATGGACCTTGGCCAGGACTCCCGGGAGCAGAGCGATTAGGGGGAAATGCATAAAGACGCAGTCTGGGCCATGTATGGGCCATCGCATCCAGACCCAGGGGAGCTGGGGGAGTCAGAGAGAAGTAGAGGGGACATTGTGCTGTCTCCTGTGAAGCAAAGAGGTCCACCTTTGCTTCGTAATATCTTTCCCAGATTTGACTGACTACTTCGGGGTGGAGTTTCCATTCCCCGTGTGTCACAGCTTTTCTGGACAGCAAGTCTGCTCCCACATTCATATGCGGATGTAAATCACCCTGAGAAACAGGAACTTGTACTGTGCCCAAAGCAGAACCTGCTGCACTAGCCTGTTCAGGTGGCTCGAACGCAGTCTGCCCTGGCGATTTATGTAAGAAACTACTGCAGTGTTGTCCACCCACACTAGGACATGATAGCCTCTTAACTGCTGGAGGAAATATTTCAGGGCCTGAAATAGAGCCATCATTTCGAGGCAATTGATGTGCGAGTCGAGAAGATGACCTCTCCAGATCCCTTGAGCTGGGCGGCCATCTAAGACCGCACTCCAACCCGTGAGGGAAGCATCTGTCATTAGCATTTTGCGATGACAACACGTGCCTAGAGTGGGACCCAAAGTCAGAAACCGGAGTCTGAACCACATAGATAGGGTACGAAGCCCCTGGCGCTTAACCCTTATTTGCCTCTGGGGATTGGCCCTTGGATGAAAACCCTTGGCTCCTGAGACTGAGCCAAAATCAGCCAGTCGTCTATGTAATTTAAAATGCGGATGCCCTGGAGTCGTAGAGGAGCCAGAGCTGCATCCATGCATTTGTGTATGTGCGGGGTGACAAGACTTGGCCGAATGGAAGAACCCTATACTGGTAAGCTTCGACCCCGAAAGCGAAACTCAAGAACTTCCTGTGTTGTGGCAAGATCTCTATGTGAAAATATGCATCCTTGAGATCGATCGTCACGAACCAATCGCCAGATTGGATCTGAGACACAATCATCTTGACTGTCAACATTTTGAACTTGTATGTTCTGAGGTAGCGGTTCAACCTGCGAAGATCTAAAATTGGACGCAACCCCACATCTTTCTTGAGAACCAAAAAATACCGGCTGTAATAGCCTGACACTCTGTCTGGCAGGGGAACACGTTCTATGGCCCCTTTGTCCAGCAGAGCTTGCAATTCCTGTGTCAACAAATGCGCTCGTTCTGGTTTCACGGAAGTGGAGACCACACCATTGAAACGTGGAGGACAATATGCAAACGGAATCCTGTAGCCTTTCCCTGCAGTCCTTTCTACCCATGGAGAGATATTTGGCAGTAGCTTCCGTGCTGGCAGTTTCTCTGAAAGGGGCACTAGTTTTGACACTTCGCTTTGTTGGGGGGATGTTAGATGTCCGGCGTCCCGAAACGTGGCAGGAGGCAACCGAACACGTAACATTTCGTTGGAGGCTGCTGCTCCCTGATACACCAGTGGCGGCGGAGATTGTATAGCGGCCCCCTGAGGGTGCCAGGAAGGAGCCTCTACTCTCTGTTGAAACCCCCACGGTCCCAGGCGCTCGACCCTCAGGACTTCTTCTTTTTGGACGACATGATAGGGCGCACGGCTCGCCACAATCTCCTTCTGCGACTCTCGCCACAGAGCAACCGGACTGGGTCGGGGCTGGGTTGGCGACAGCCCCGACGCCTGAGCATGGCGGGGGAGAAACTTATCAATAGCCTCTGCGTGTCTTTTGGCCTCCTGGAACCTACTGACGACCGTATTCATGGAGTCGCCAAATAGGCCAGAAGGTGACACAGGGGCATCAAGGAGGAACACCTTGTCCCTATCCTTGATGCCCGTGAGGTTGAGTCACAGGTGTCTCTCCGTGGCAACCATAGCAGCTATAGAACAGCCAATGGCGTGGGCCGTCTGCTTGGTCGCACGAAGAGACAGATCCGTGGCTCGGCGCAGCTCTGGAAACGCCTCCTCACTAATGCTCCCGCCCGTGCTCAGGTCCTTCAGCAGATCAGCCTGGTACGCCTGTAGAACCGACATGGTGTGCAGGGCAGCACCAGCCTGACCCGCTGCTTGAAACGCCTTTCCCACCAGCGAGGATGTTAATCTGCAAGGTTTGGTGGGGAGGGTTGGCTTCTTGAGTGCCGATGAACTCCCAGGGGAGAGATAGCCCACGAGCGTCTCTTCCACCTGAGGCATCGTCACATACCCCTGCGCCTTAGCACCAATGATAGTGGAATAAATCAACATTGTGGGTACAAATATGTGCGAGGAGTATGGCTTAGATCTGGGAAAAAGGGGAGCGATCGATGTTGGAATCTCTCCCCCTGGCCACCCAACAGAAATCTGTCGTCTAACTTGGAGCGCCTGTGAGTTCTCCAGCTCTTGTGGCCAGTCCAATTTAAGCCTGGCCACAGCGTTAGTCACCACCACCAGCAATTCCTCAAATGCTTTATCGCGTGAGGAACGCTCAGAGGCGGCGCTCTCTGTTTCCATTTCGCCAGAAGCAAGAGAATCCTTGTCCTCGGCTCGCTCTGAGGAAGGCACACGTGCTTCACAACCGGTCGAACAAAGAATGTTCTCATCAGCGTTATTGAAATACAGCATCGAGAGTAGCTTTTGATAGGGAACCATGGTTACATGCGTAACCTGAGACATTTTTCATGGCAACTAATTCCGGCTTGGATTATGTGGGAAGTGCACTACAGATCAGGATGTTCTACCATCTGTGAGGATTGGCGTGGAGGTGAAAATTATTGTATCCGTCTTTGTCTGTGACTGTCTGACGTAGGGTGATCACTACTTCTGAACACATTTAAGTGTATCATTCATTTAGCTGAAACAGTGAATGACTGCTTCCAATCATTAGTCCTGGGCCTTTTTTGTACATAAAAACAGTCAAAATGAGAAACCAGTATATTTTTTCTCCTCAAATACAGGTGCATCTCAATAAATTAGAATGTCATGGAAAAGTTAATTTATTTCAGTAATTCAACTCAAATTGTGAAACTCGTGTATTAAATAAATTCAATGCACACAGACTGAAGTAGTTTAAGTCTTTGTATCTTTTAGATGTATTTCATGGCCAAGTCTGTGCTGTCTTTAAACCAGTAGTCTGGACTCTCTTTCATCACTGCAGTCAAACAGAACCAGATCTGCTTCTCTGAGTCACAAAGTAAAATGTCTGAGCTGTCAATCATACTGTACTCAGTCGTCTAGACCAGGGGTTTTCAACCTGTGAGGTTTTAAGTCTTGTCAGTTTAAAGGGGTCATATGATGCTGCTAAAAAGAACATTATTTTGTATATCCTTGTAAGCACAGTCAGTTGTTTTAAGTTAATGTAAACAGTAAAGAAAATATCAAATGTACATCAGTATAACGGATTCGTGGGTCTAGACATATAGGGCAACTTGAACGGGAAATTCTCCCAAGAGTAAGGGCTTCCACATTGCCATATATGAGGGATCAGTTTTGTCGCTTAATGTTAGACGGTTTATTTTTTTGATCTTGGTTCTTTAGAGAGATAAAATGCAGTGTCATCTAGTGTTGTCAAAAGACCCGGTACTTCGGTACCAAGTCGGTACTAAAAAAATGTGAACATCGCTGTTATTAGAGTAGTTCATTGTTAGCATAAGTGCGGCTCACGCTAATATACTAAAAATAAAATAACTATTTAATGCTCCTATAACTTTTATTAGGGTTAAAAAAACAGGAGGACATGATGATATTTACTATTTTTACACACCAGAGACTTAGTTTCATCTGAGTGACCTCATCAGTGCACATTCAACAGCTGCTGCGAGTAAAGTAAGATGGACACAACTCAAGCAGCCTGCAATTTAAAATCCATCAAAAAATTATTTCCTATAAATAGATGTAACCCTTGAGTTCTTCGAGAGCAGCTAGACTTGGATGTAATCAGCTAATGGATGTAAATGTGGCTTTGAGGTGTGAAGTTTTTTTTTTCACACCTCATTAACGCCAGTGCAGGAATTACTTTAAATGAGCAGAAGGAAATTAAAATATTGACTATCCAATTTAGTAGTGCAATGTGTTGAATACCTGCAGTTTACAAGTCAGCCTGAGTTTTTTTTCATACATTTTTTTGTAAGTGTTTATTTCAATTATACTATTTTTGCAGTTGCAGCTTCATTACCATCAGCTAAGTTATGGCTTTAGGAGTCATTTTACACTGTTATCAATCCAACAAGTGCCATAATTAGATGATGTAACATCCACATCAGTCATGCAGTAACCAGCTTTGAACTCAAGCAAACCTTCTTTGCAATGTCATTACAGCCTTTTGAAGAACAGATCATTTACAACAATCTGACATTCAGTAACCTACAGTAGTAAAAAGAGGTAAAAGCTCTCTTTGCGGATCAGGGTTGCAGGTAGAAAAAGTTGTTAGCACTGAACAGCTGTTTACTATTGTCAAATAATTTTCTGGTACAATGTTTCTTCTTATTTTCTTCTCAATCTCTTGAACGTTTTCAATAATATAAAAAAAGAGTGCAGAAGAACTGTTTTCACATGTCTCTTTTCAGTCTGTATTATTTGGTTTCTGGACTGAGGTATTTGCATCATCAACTTGAGTACTTGTAAGTAGCCCTTTTAACTACTCTAGCTAGGTAATGACTAGGTAGTGTAAGATAATATCAGCTTCTGTTTTATTAATATTTCAGTCATTATTTAATACCTTTTTTGGCAGGTCTGCAGGTGTAGGAGTAGTTATTGGATAAATTTTCAAAAATGTAATGTACAGTGTCTTTTATTGCACCTGTCAAGTGCAATAAATTATTACCTGTCAACTATAGTTTTCTCAAGCTGTGATGTAAACTAAAGGCTATTTTTAAAGCATTATTTAAAAATAATGTCAACAGAAAGTCTGTGCAAATGTGTGTTTATACTGTTCAAATCTTGTGTGTCTCATCTTATCATTAATGATATAGCATTGTTCCTCTATACACTTGCTCTCTTAGCCTGCTGAGACAAAAGAATCATTCATTACTCATTAACAATAGGTGGCAGATTGTTTGCACTAACACTGAAAGCAGGAAGATAAATGCAGCACCATGACATTTTGGCTCTGACGGCTTGTACTGTAGGTCATTTTTATGTGTGCCATGAACACTCAAGTTACTTAATCTGTCATTTGATGCATTGTCAGTGTACTTGTTAGAGTTTGATAAGAGAGCAGTGTCAGCCTGGCCACTTCAGTCCCTGTTGCCATCCTTCTAATTTTTCTTCTTACTGCCCAACTCTTGTGTGTACTTTGCTCATGAAGGAATTACATACTTGTGAGTTTAGCATGTTGAGCTGAGTATGTAGGAATTAAATTGGTAATGTAAAATGACTTCATACCTTTTTACCCTTGATACTCTTTCAGACCCTTAATCTCACACTGTTTATGTTTGCATGTGAACATTAATGCATTCTGGTTTGGCTTCTTGACATATAATTCAGTTTTGTATTTGTAATACACTGCCGTCTCACACCAAGAAGGTCCTCCTTTTTTTGGATATTGTCTTCAGGTTTCATGTGAATCCACCTTGTTTTATTTTTTTAGTCCACATTCTGGAAGGGGTGTGCAGATGGCAAGCCTTTCTTAATCTGGTATTTTTAATATAAACTATGCAACTATGACACAGGGCCTCTGTCTTTACACCGCTGGTCAACCCAAACAAAATGTCACTTCAAAGCAAGAGAGATTTCACAACATCCTCCCGAACACCCTGAATCTCTCACCACCACATTGAGGGGCTCAGATCGGGAAGAGTACTAGTGACAAGTCAGTGAGTAAGATGGAGGCAACATGTTTATTTACCTTTGGAATTACTGAGGTAGTACTTTCTGCAGCTTTTTTAGTGGGCGATTAAACATTTTGATTTATGACATGGAAAATATGATGTAACTAAACTCGCTGCGGTTTAGTTTGTCACTGGAAGGTATGTTCAGCTTAAGGAATGTTTTTAGCTATGTTTGGGCAAGGATGAATTGTCAGTGGGGTTTCAATAAAGAAACAGCCAGCTTCTTCCCTCTCTTCTGCAGTTTGTGTAAAATCTGATGTTCTCTTTCTCATTTCCAAATATTAGGTTTCAAAATAGTGATGATATAGTTGAACTCAACTTATTGTTTTCATATTTGTCAAATGCTTTCATGAAAATTGTACCCTAAATGCTTTAAGCGTTTGGACGGGTTTGTGTTTTTCTCTCCGTGCTGTGAGAAGTGTAGTAGCTAGGTCTAGTGCGCATCAATGACTGAAGGAAAATAGAGTAAAGTGCAGGAGAGGTAGCTTCAGGCAGCTCAGAAGTCATCCTGTGAGGAATGGTTTGTGTTTGCCATGGCTTAAAGGGACAATGTACTACCCCACCTGTGTCCCCCACATGCTCAGCTTCCAGGGTAATTTACACACTCCTGGCTGCTCTTTCCAGATTGTTGAACTGTAACTGATACGCAATTCTGCACACGTGCATGCCTTTGTTCACGTTTAGTCTGGCTGAGTGTGACTGTGAACTGGTCAGAAAGGCACTTTATCAAGGCTTAGCTGGCTTCATTTTATTGCTTGTTTTACTGCTTTGCTTATGACTATCCCAAATGATCACTGAAGACTTTACAATCACTTTTTAAGACCAGTTAAATCACCCTAAATAACTTTAACCTTTTAAACCACCAGATCTAGTGTTTCATGTGACATCTTTCCATTCTAAGAGTTTTTTTTTTTTTTTTTTTACGTTCAGCAGTCAAGGGGACCTGGGCCCTGGTGACAAACCTGGACCATGTGTTGAAACAGCTTGCGCATACAAAATGCACCTTTTGATTTGTAACTTCGCATTCAGTTTCTCCCTCTGAAACTTTCTACAACTTGTGTTATTTCTTTCCCTTTTTTATAGCCCTGGAAGCTATTGTGTGTCACTCCAGCGGTTTTGGAGAAAGTAGCATTTTCGCAATTCAATTTATACCTGGATGCTGTCAACATTCTAGACGTGTTTCAATCTGGCATTAGTGCTATGAATCGTGTTCCGGGCTTGTGTAGTTGTTTTACAATGGTTTGCTTCCTATTTAAAGGGTTGGACTGTCACTGTTAATATCGGGTCATTTTCCTCACCATCTGTTCCTGTCTTCTGTGGTGTTCCGCAGGGATCCATTCTGGGGCCTCTTTTGTTTTCCCTCTACAAGCTTCCCTTAGGTTCTGTTTTTCAAAAACAGAAAAAAAAAACACGAAACATTACTTATCATTGCTATGCTGATAATCTCCAACTCTATCTTCCAATTAAACCAGGAAACCAGGAGTTTTTCATTAGATCATCTCTTTTCATGCCTTGACGAAGTCAAGACCTGGATGGAAAATAATTTTCTAAAACTGAATGAAAATAAAACTGTTTTTCTGCGATGTCCTGATGCTACTAACGGCTCCATTAAAATACAGTTTGGCTCCTTTGGTAACAACCTACACAGTTATGCAAAAAATCTTGCAGTTTATTGTTATCCTCTGCTCCAATTTGACAAGCATCAAGTAGCTTCTTACAACTTAGATCTGTGGCAAAAGTGAAAAACTTCCTTCCTAGTAAGGACCTTGAAATCATGATTAATGAAATTATTTCTTTATGATTGGATTACTGTAACTGTACTGTATGTTGGCCTACGTCAGTCCACACTTTCTCAGTTACAGATGGTTTAAAACGCAGCAGCCAGGCTGTTAACAGGAACAAAGAAAAGGAAGTATATTTCTTCTGTCCTTACCTCATTGTATTGGCTGCCTATAAAATTTAGAATTGACTTTAAGAGTCATCTTTTTGTGTACAAGATCTGCAAAGAATGGCCCCAGTCAATTTTTGTGATCTCTTTCAGCCATACATCATACACAGCCTCTAGTACGTCAAGATCATACAATCAATGTATTTTATCTGTCCCTCGTTTTCACTATCATATATATTCTACAATTATATTAATTGATATAAATTCATAATTATATATTTCTAATTTTGTATTTATTTATTTGGTAACACTTTACAATAAGGTTCCATTAGTTAACGTTAGTTAATCTGTTAACTAACATGAACAAACAATGAACAACACATTTATTAAAGTATTTATTAATCTTTGTTAATGTTAGTTAATAAAAATACAGTCGTTCATTGTTAGTTCATGTTAATTCCGTCTGCTTTGGAAAATAAGGTTTGATCACGGTTGCAAGAGATGAGGAGTCACACTATATGGGATGATAACAGACTGATTTACTCCGGCTGAAGGGAGATGCATGTTTTTCTGTTGCCAGCAGGTGCCAAAAAAAAAATAAAAAAATTAAAATTAAAATAAAAAAAAACGTGGTGGCTTGAACTTTGAGCTTTGTCAAAACAATGTATTTATTATGATTACAGGAGATAAGTCACTGCTGCTCCTCAACTACCACCATCTCCCTCTGTTGTCAGTACAGTCTTTGTGTTTGGTTAACGTGGAATATGAGTCATGTAAGGAGCAGGAATGGAGTTGGTAGAAACTCTGTTATTAGTAGACAGTGGGTCTCCAAAGGTGATGTCATATACCCTCTATACGTAAGTGTTAACGATGTGTCACTTGATCGGCCACTCTTGAGAAGGGGTTAATGACATGAATGACCTTAATTAATCTGAATAATGAGTCCTGGGTTTAGCTCAATATGATGAACGTGAGGATACACGCCTATTCTGCATTTACAAGTTTTCATGGTTGACTTGTTCAGTATACTGTTTTATGTGTTATTTATTTATGCAGCTGAGTATATAAAGAAGCCATCTGGGACTTTTGCCAAGACGTCTTGGTTTTAAAGATAGTTCCTTCTGGTTTTACCAAATACTTCCTAAGATCTTTTGCATTCAACTGACAACTTTATTTATAGAATTCTTTATGCCAATATATGTTATTCTCCTTCGGTAAAAGACCGTGGGATCTCAAAGGGGCTTTCATAGTTTAGGCCCTGTTCTAAAGTTCACATTGCCCTGACAAACACCAAGTTTTGTTGGATCGGTGGCAGGGACAGTGTGGCAGTGATAGTTATGTTTCCTGACATTCTAGGCATTGGAAAAACCAACCTCACAAACCTTTGATGAATCTCCCTTCAGGTTTGTGACGCGCTTCATCGAGTTGGATGGCTTGACGTGTCTTCTGAACTTCCTGAAGAGCATGGACTATGAAACCTCAGAGAGCCGCATACATACATCCATCATCGGCTGCATAAAAGCCTTGATGAACAACTCCCAAGGCCGTGCCCATGTACTGGCCCACCCGCAGAGCATCAACACTATCTCCCAGAGCCTCCACCAGGACAACATCAAGACCAAAGTTGCTGTGTTGGAGATCCTGGGCGCTGTTTGCTTGGTGCCTGACGGGCATAAGAAAGTATTACAAGCAATGGTACACTACCAGAAGTATGCTGCAGAGAGGACTCGCTTCCAGGTATAGTTGCTTTTAATGAGAGATTTGTAAGAAAGGAATTGAGCATTGTATGCAACATATGTAGGGTGATTTGTCTTTACTGTGTGTTTATTCATGTGTAGTTGACATGCAACAACAAATGCCAGTGTTTGAAATATTAGCTTTTAAGCATGGTTGATTCCTAGTGACCCAATAGATCTCTGAGCACTCTTGACACAATAAGCACCATAAGCAGATATTAGCAACCCATTCCAGAGAAATATAAGAGAACATTCCCACCTGTCTCCACTGACTTTAAAACAGGGTCTGTGATGAGAATCTGTCATTTATAGTCCTTAGCAGCCTATTAGGTACAGTAGGAAAACAATTGAACAGTTAAAAAAAAGTTTATTTACAGTGATCAGTGGGTAGCTCAGGCTCAGTGGGTAGCACTGTTGCCTCACAGCAAGAAGGTCCCTGGTTCGAGTCCCGGCTGAGCCAGGATGCCTTTCTGTGTGGAGTTTGCATGTTCTTCCCGTGTCTGCGTGGGTTTCCTCTGGGTGCTCCGGTTTCCACAATCCAAAGACATGCAGTATAGGTGAATTGGACAAAGTAAATTGGCCGTAGTGAGTGAGCACTGGGGTTGCACGAGTCAGTGCAGTCTCAGGGCTGGGTTGCAGCAGGAAGGGCATTTGGTGTAAAACATGTGCCAAATCGGTTGTGCGGATCACTCCGCTGTGGCGACCCCTGATAAAAAGGGAGCAAGCCAAAGGAAGAGAGATTTACAGTGATCAGCAGTCAGCCTTTTCACATTATACATCAGCTTGTGAGTTGTCTTGCTTCCTACTATCTACAGAGGCAGAATTCTAAACACCATGGAATCTCATGTGACTGACTGACTCCTGATAAAGTTGCCTATGTAAAGTATTTTAATATAATTTAATACTTTACATGGGCAACTTTATCAGGAGTCATTCATACATATCAGACAAATAGCTCTCTTTACCTGAAGTACGCACAAAAATACAACTTTACAATGCTTACATTAAACATTTACTTGTAGCATGTTGCTTAGATAATGCAATACTCTGATAGGAAAAAAAGATATTTGGTGGAAAAAAATAAATTTGAATTAGATTTAATTTGTAGATTGAATTTGTTATTAATTATATATTTTTGTATTTTTTTACTCAGTCTCTTTTAAACGAGCTGGACAGAAGTACAGGACACTACAGGGATGAAGTAAATCTGAAGACAGCCATCATGTCATTCATAAACGCTGTGCTGAATGCTGGGGTTGGAGAGGTCAGCTGATGACAAAACTTCCCTAAAAAATTTTAAAATGTGTATGATATACAGTATATACATTATTAACATGATGATTTCCTCTATTTCTCTCAAAGGACAGTCTAGAGTTTCGCCTTCATCTTAGGTATGAGTTTCTGATGTTAGGAATTCAGCCAGTCATCGAGAAGCTGAGAGCACATGATAATGCCACACTTGACAGGTACAGAACACTAGGATGTTAAAGTGGGGCTCATTTTCCACCTAACAATAAGTATATGCATCATACCATTGCTTCTAATAGAAAGGCTGTTTGTGTGTGTGTGTGTGTGTGTGTGTTTGTTTCAGACATCTGGACTTTTTTGAGATAGTGCGGAATGAGGATGAGTTAGAACTGGCCAAACGCTTTGACATTGTAAGATATTTGACCTATATGCATAATATTATGTCCTTAAATTTAAAGAGCACTTATTATATACAGAACAGCATGGTATTATTAGATTTGTTTACAAGGCTCCTGACTTCATGTGTGTCCTATTTGAGAAAAATTAATGTACGTTTTTTGTTCAGACACACGTGGACACCAAGAGTGCTGGCCAGATGTTTGAGCTGATCAAGAAGAAACTGAGCAACACAGATGCTTACCCCCACCTTCTATCTATCTTACAGCACTGCCTCCAAATGCCATGTAAGGATCTTAAATATATATATATATATATATATATATACAGTATCTCACAGAAGTGAGGGGACAGCAAATTTACACTGTTATACAAACTGTACACTCACTACTTTACATTGTAGCAAAGTGTCATTTCTTCAGTGTTGTCACATGAAAAGATATAATAAAATATTTACAAAAATGTGAGGGGTGTACTCACTTATGTGAGATACTGTATATATATATATATATATATATAATTTGTGTTTTAAACACTCTTTGTGGTTGGAGCATGTCTGTGATGCCTTGAATCTTGAACTGATGTCTTTGCAGGCAGCTTACTAGGTTTAGAACAGAGACTACTGTACATGTTTGTGTTTTGTATCATTTCCTTTGTATTAAATTACAACCATCCCTGCATTCCACATCTAATGAGGTCAAGTCACCTTTATTTATATAACGTTTTATACAATACAGATTGTGTCAAAGCAGCTTTACAGTATTCGACAGGAAAAACATGTGCTGATAATGCAAGAGGACAATAGAAAACAGTCAGTTTATCAGTTAAAGTCAGTTCATTGTTGATTCAGTGATGTTATCATCCAGCTCAGTTCAGTTCTCTTCCAATAGTGTCTGTGCAGTCAAGTCAACGATGTTGGCAGAAATTGTGTCACCAACTAAGCAAGCCATGATATGATGGTATCAGACTGTAAAATTGTAGTACTTTGATATATGAATGGTACTAAGGAATTATCATACACACACACAAAAAATTGGTTCTTCAGCGGTTCTTTGGGGTGGTTCAGGTGCTATATAGCACCGATACAATATAAAGAACTTGTTAAGCCCAGTATGGTTCTTCAGTGGTTCTTCAGCGGTTCTTTGGGGTGGTTCAGGTGCTATATAGCACCGATACAATATAAAGAACTTGTTAAGCCCAGTATGGTTCTTCAGTGGTTCTTCAGCGGTTCTTTGGGGTGGTTAAGGAGCTATAGCACCACTGCCATACAAAGAACCCGTTAAGCCCCTGTATAGTTATTTTAAGGTTTTCTAACTCTCTCTTAATCTCTTAGTTTAGTTGGGGGAAAGGATTAAAAACGGCATTAAAATACAGTGTATTTCCTGAAGATAACATGCTTCTCAACCCCCAAGGCCGCCTATAAGGAAATATTCCAGGGCCTCCACACAAGACTTTTTGACCTCAGAAAAGCATAAAAGTGATTCAAAACAGCTTTTGCCATTTTATTAAATTCCCATTCATAGCAAACATATGAGAGTGGAGTAACATATCTAAAATCTAAGGAGGAGAATTGGGTTCCTCTTATGGTTCTACATAGTACCATTTGACAAAGGTGCTGTATAGCAACTTTAAAGATAGTTAAAGTAGTTCCCCTATGATTACAAGCCAAATAACTACTTTTAGTGCTATTTAGCACCATTTTTGTTTAGAGTGTATTCATATGATATGTACACGCTCCAAAAATACCATTTAATTATCTTGTTACATGTCCAGAAAAAGCATGTCATTACCATGACATCATATTCCAAAAAAAATAGTATTAAACTTTTTTGGTAATTTGTGTAGAAAGCAGTAGAAATATAACAAATCAAGTTTGTTTTTGACACTTGTCAAATGTTTTCAGATAAACGTGGTGCAGGCAGTATACAGCAATGGCAACTTTTAGACCGCATCCTTCAGCAAATTGTTCTACAAGATGAAAAGGGAGAAAATCCAGATGTTTCACCCCTGGACAATTTCAACGTTAAGAACATCATTAGAATGTAAGTGTCCAACTCATAACACTTTTAGTTCAAAACACATTTATTTAATGGCCTAATGGATAGAGAGTCAGACTTGTAACCCGAAGGTCGCGGGTTCGAGTCTCAGGTCCGGCAGGGATTGTAGGTGG
>NW_015628336.1:91176-96010 GCF_001515625.1 Sinocyclocheilus rhinocerous
AATTATAACTAGTTATGATTAATTATTCATATTTCCCCATGAGCTGATTCGCTACACATTTTCAAATCAAGTCAATTCAAGTCGCCTTTATTTATATAGCGCTTTATACAATACAGATTGTGTCAAAGCAGCTTTACAGTATTCGACAGGAAAAACATGTGCTGATAATGCAAGAGGACAATAGAAAACAGTCAGTTTATCAGTTAAAGTCAGTTCATTGTTGATTCAGTGATGTTATCATCCAGCTCAGTTCAGTTCTCTTCCAATAGTGTCTGTGCAGTCAAGTCAACGATGTTGGCAGAAATTGTGTCACCAACTAAGCAAGCCATGATATGATGGTATCAGACTGTAAAATTGTAGTACTTTGATATATGAATGGTACTAAGGAATTATCATACACACACACAAAAAATTGGTTCTTCAGCGGTTCTTTGGGGTGGTTCAGGTGCTATATAGCACCGATACAATATAAAGAACTTGTTAAGCCCAGTATGGTTCTTCAGTGGTTCTTCAGCGGTTCTTTGGGGTGGTTAAGGAGCTATAGCACCACTGCCATACAAAGAACCCGTTAAGCCCCTGTATAGTTATTTTAAGGTTTTCTAACTCTCTCTTAATCTCTTAGTTTAGTTGGGGGAAAGGATTAAAAACGGCATTAAAATACAGTGTATTTCCTGAAGATAACATGCTTCTCAACCCCCAAGGCCGCCTATAAGGAAATATTCCAGGGCCTCCACACAAGACTTTTTGACCTCAGAAAAGCATAAAAGTGATTCAAAACAGCTTTTGCCATTTTATTAAATTCCCATTCATAGCAAACATATGAGAGTGGAGTAACATATCTAAAATCTAAGGAGGAGAATTGGGTTCCTCTTATGGTTCTACATAGTACCATTTGACAAAGGTGCTGTATAGCAACTTTAAAGATAGTTAAAGTAGTTCCCCTATGATTACAAGCCAAATAACTACTTTTAGTGCTATTTAGCACCATTTTTGTTTAGAGTGTATTCATATGATATGTACACGCTCCAAAAATACCATTTAATTATCTTGTTACATGTCCAGAAAAAGCATGTCATTACCATGACATCATATTCCAAAAAAAATAGTATTAAACTTTTTTGGTAATTTGTGTAGAAAGCAGTAGAAATATAACAAATCAAGTTTGTTTTTGACACTTGTCAAATGTTTTCAGATAAACGTGGTGCAGGCAGTATACAGCAATGGCAACTTTTAGACCGCATCCTTCAGCAAATTGTTCTACAAGATGAAAAGGGAGAAAATCCAGATGTTTCACCCCTGGACAATTTCAACGTTAAGAACATCATTAGAATGTAAGTGTCCAACTCATAACACTTTTAGTTCAAAACACATTTATTTAATGGCCTAATGGATAGAGAGTCAGACTTGTAACCCGAAGGTCGCGGGTTCGAGTCTCAGATCCAGCAGCTCCGGGTGTGTGTTCAGGGTGTGTGTGTGTGCACTTGGATGGGTTAAATGCAGAGCACAAATTCCGAGTATGGGTTACCATACTTGGCCGCACGTCACTTCACTTTCACTTTCATTGTGCACATGATTATAACCATCAAATGTTCAAATTATAATACTCCTCATGAAAAGTTAACTTTATTATTTTTAGTTTTTTAGTTTATTAGTGTTGAGTAATATTTTTGAAACCAGAAAGCCTTGATGAGGTCTTGGATTCTCTTTAGTTATTCTATAAATCAAAGCTCTCCCTATGTCACTGCCCGCTGTAGGGATTCTAAAATGTTTTGTGCTCCATGAACTGCAAAGCTGTATTGTGGCACACTTCTGGGATCTGGTACTGTTAACATGGAAGTCAATGGAAGTCAGTTGGCTAAAATGGAAACTGGTATCAAACAACTTTAAACATTTTCAAATTTTAAAGGAAGATGCAGGACTCTAAAGTCTTAACACTGGTATTGCTGTCATTAATGGGCATAAGAATGTTGAATTTCAGGCCATGTGCTTACCACAGGTGTCCAACAGTTCTCTGAGCAGGAAAAAAAATATTTATTTTTTCCTTGGATCATTTATCACCTCAGATGTGCTCTCACTATCATTCACCCAACTTTCCACACCTCTATTCTGTCATTTTACTGTTGCAGTACCGGCAGTCTTTGCTTTTTTCTTGGCATTTCTTGGTATCTCTGGGTCCTCAAATTTGCTTATCATCTACACACATTCCAGATAAACGTTTATGCACATTCATGTGCACTATTTCCACCAGTGTGCCAGAAGAGGTTAACGGTGGCTTTGGAAAGTGTAAGCACAAGGAAACCTACTACTAGCAAACATTATTTTTGTCTGCTCACGCTTACCCATAATGTGTAACTCTTTCCAGTTGCAAGAATTACCTTAGTGCAGTGGTTTTCAAACCTGGTCCTGGGGACCCCCCACTCTGCACATTTTGTGTGTCTCCCTTATTTAACACAGCTGATTTAGATCATCAGCTCATTAGGAGAGAGCTCCATGAAGTGAACTGAGTGTGTCAGTAAGAGAGACATACAAAATGTGCAGAGCAGTGGATTTAAAACCACTGCGTTAGTGAAACAGAGATGTAATGTATTGGTTGCATTTAAGATATCTTGGGCAATTATGTTTCTTTAACCAGTTAAGGAGCAAGTTGTCCAAATGAACAGCTAAAATAATAATTTTCATTTCCAGTGTTGGCTTGTAGCTGGCAATTTATGGTATTACCCGAACAATGTCAGTCTGACTACAAAAGAATCAAATCTGGTTTTTGAAGTAAAAAATCAATAAGTATAATGCAATAAATCCTCTACAGTATGTGAAACTGCATCTTTATCCTCTTTTCCTATTTTCTTATTAGTCATATATACTGTATCTTTCATTGTCTTCTCCAGTGCTGGCAGTAAATGTTACTGTATCTGTATTTCATTTTCCTCTTTCTGCAGCTATGGAAAGCAACGCATGTCAAGGTGTCACTTTAGATTTCTTTACAAGATCCTCCCTTAAACCTCAAACAATATCCACTTACAAAAAGATTCACAACCAGACTAAACTAACCTTTTATTTAAAAAATTTTTTTTTTATAAATGTGTTATTAAAAAAAATCTTCCCCAACTGTATGTCATTGCTTCGGTTTAACAGTGGCCCCTTTGGTTTAAAGACCCCATGAATTGGCTTGATGACAAGTTTTCTTTTGTATGTTGCCATCAGTTTTACAGCCAGACTACAAACCACATAGCAAACCCATACTTGACAGCTTGTACCGTGGATGCAACCAATCAAGGCAACTTCAAAATTAATCGAATTAATCAAATTTCTACTTTCTTTTTAATCAGTTCATGTTTTGGAAAATAAACTGATGAACCATAATTTGGCACTTCTTATTACTAGTTGAAAGAAGGTAGTATTTATAATTAAGAGGGACATTCTCATTCTGAAGAGTATTTTATTGGATAAAAATTATATACACATCTGTGGACAAGAAGATTCATCAATCTGTTTGGTCTGTTTGGTCTCATTAAAAGCTAACTACTAAACAGAAAACTTTCATGTGGTCTTTAATGTTGGCTTTTGTTTTTGGTAACAGTTGACAAATAACAAACAATAAATGACTGAGGTAAGTGTGGAAAATAGGGCAAAATGGATTTTATAACCCTGCATTTGAGTGCAACATAATGAGACTTCATTCCGTCTACAGGCTTGTCAATGAGAATGAAGTGAAACAGTGGCGGGACCAAGCCGAAAAGTTCAGAAAAGGTAACAGTGCACACTGACTTGCATAGCTGAGCCTGGGTGAACTTATTTAATGATAATGCATGTGTGTTTTTTAGAACACGTAGAGCTGATGGCTCGGCTGGAAAGGAAAGAAAGGGAGTGTGACACCAAGACACAAGAGAAGGAGGATATGATGAAGACACTCAACAAGATGAAGGACAAACTACAGAAAGAAGGAGTGGAGTTGCGCTTTGCCAGGGAGCAAGTATTAGACCTGTCCTCCCGAATAGGCGACATTTCAGTGAGTTCACCATCTGTCACTTTCTGGTGTGCTGTACTGTAGTTGTATGATTTACTTTGATATGCATAAGTAGAACAATTATGATTTACTTTGATATGCATAAGTAGAACAATTGCACAAAATGTTAGAATTTCCGGTAACATTTTTTTTTTCTCGATAGTCCACTTTAGACATTCTATTAACAGTAAGTAACTTTGCAACTACATGTCAACTGGCAGTTAGTAGAGTATTAGTAGACTGTCTGCTTAATATCTTCTAACACTTTCTTTGTCAACTTATTCTACTAACCCTAAACCTACCCTAACAGTCTACTCTGAGAGTTAGTAGACATGTAGTTGCAAATTAATGAGAATTAGTTGACATGCTTAAGGAGAAGCTGTTTTGGTTAAGCATGAGTGATTTATGATGGTTTATACATTGCAGCAAATTTGTCTAACATATTTTACGCTAATTATTTGATCTTTTTCACTTTAAGAGTGGTGGAGTTCATTTACCCATTCCCCCTCCGCTTCCTGGGAGCCCGATGGCTCCACCTCCACCACCTATGATGATGGATAGCTTCCCTCCTCCTCCTCCACCTATTGCTTTCTCCAGCCCACCCCCACCACCTCCTCCACCTCCCCCGCGGGGTCCTCCACCCCCACCTGGGGCCCCGCCCATCTTTTCTGGGGTTCCACCTCCACCTGGACCTGCTTCCATTAGCTCCACAACCAGCCTACGCACAAAGAGCATCCCACAACCTTCACAACCTTCACAACCCTTTAACTGGTCCAAACTGGGAGAGGTGAGTCAGTTTTTGTTTTATTTATTTATTTGGTTTATTTGGTG
>NW_015628336.1:98684-123818 GCF_001515625.1 Sinocyclocheilus rhinocerous
CTCCTCCTCCTCCACCTATTGCTTTCTCCAGCCCACCCCCACCACCTCCTCCACCTCCCCCGGGGGGTCCTCCACCCCCACCTGGGGCCCCGCCCATCTTTTCTGGGGTTCCACCTCCACCTGGACCTGCTTCCATTAGCTCCACAACCAGCCTGTGCACAAAGAGCATCCCCCAACCTTCACAACCACTCAAATCCTTTAACTGGTCCAAACTGGGAGAGGTGAGTCAGTTTTTGTTTTATTTATTTATTTGGTGGTACTAAAATACCTCATAGTTAATACAAAGTATTATACTTGATCTGAGATTAAGTCATTTATTTATGTATGCATTTAGTTATTTATTTTTTCCAGTTTTCTGAGACTAACCCTTTACATTACATTACAGTCATATTTCCTGATCATCTTCCTATTTTTTCAGAACAAGATCACTGGTACCATCTGGTATGAGATTGATGACAGAAGGGCCTTTAGAGTTCTTGACCTAAAGGACATTGAGAAGATGTTTTCAGCTTACCAGAGGCAGCAAGTATGCAAATGTGACACACAAAATCCCAAACCTGTCATATTCTGGCTACAGAGTCATAACAAGCAAGGAACCATTTATGAATTAGTTTATAGCATTTTACACATTAGAAAATCAAAATAACAATAGCATGACAAACAGAATGGTTATTCAAACTGGGAATAAATTATATACAGAAATTTAAGCAAGCAAAGAAAGTTCACTGAATGATGACTGAAGCGTTTAATGACAGTCTAGTGCACGTTCGTGCAGAAACTCCCGTTAAAATCACTGAAGCTGTCAACACTGCACAATGAATCTGTATTACTTACATAATATCTGTACTTTGTTGTTTATGATGAGAGAATTCAAGAGAGTGGAGAATTCAGCCTCAGATTGGCCAACGCATTCATTAGCTCAACAGAAATATGTGTGATTAATGTTCAACGCTGCAATAAATGCATAAAAAGAAAATTGATGCAACATGAGCAAATCTAAATATAATGCAGCAATCAACACTTTTCATTAATTTTTTTAAATTTTTGCCCCCTTGTCTTGAATTTGGGGGGCATTTTTGTAAAATTTGGATGCATTTTTGCCCCAAGCCCCCGTTAATTTCCAACCCTGTACCAGAACCTTTAGCCAAGCATACAGCTACATTCACCATCTTGTATCTGTCTATTGTGCTATCTTGGCCACTTTGACCAAAGGAAATCTGAATTAATGTGACAGATGATGAAAAAGTTGGAATTAAAATATTAAAGGAATAGTTAATTCCAAAATTGGAAATTCTGTCATAATTTTGTTGTTCTCTATGTGACTTCTGTTTTTGACTAAACAAAATTAGATTTTAGAGAGAATGTTATGCAGCTCCTTTCCATACAATTAGAATGAATGGAGTGTGGTATTGTCAAGATCCAAAAATGACAAAGCACTATAAAAGTGTGTTTGCTTATATTAATTTATGGCATAATAGGATATAGTGATACCTTATTAACCTTGACAGCCTCTGATCACGGTATAATTTCAATGTATGGAAAGGAAGCAAGTTTGGAGCAACATGGGCTTAATGATAATGGAATTTTCATTTTTGAAGGAACTGTTCCTTTAAGTATTTTAGTGATCTAATTTTCACTTCCAGTCTCATCTTGCAGTAGTAGAATTATCTATCTTCTCAAATGCCTGTGGAGTGAATAATTGGTGTGTGCAATTTTAAGAATCGGTTACTACTGTGATAGAACAGTAATTGGCTGAATTACTGTAATTATCACAAATGTGTCTAATTATTGAACATTAATACACAGATGACTAAAATGTAGATGAGGCATGTTCTGGAAAGTAATGACCTTTAACCTATCCCGCATTCTTCATGTTACAACTCAGAAAGAGCTGCAGGGGTGTGTAAGAAGTGTGCTTTCTTTGGAACAATGTGGAGTTACATGACCCATGTAACCTCATCGAGCATTCACAGCACAGGAAATGGTCCGGAGCTATAAATAGATGACTGTTCTAGCTGAAACAGCCGAGCTTCTTTCAAGCATCTGTGGTGTTTCAGCTGCATGATTATTTCTGACACACTGTTCTGAATACTGGCCTTTTGAGAGATATATAGAAAGTTAGAAATATATTGTATGCTTCTTTCACCGACTCATTCAGTTTAGAAAAATTGTATTGAATCCAAAAAAAATTGAATCCAAACCATCAAACCGTTTTCTCCTCTTCTGCAGAAAGAAACAGGATCAATGGATGACCTTTATGTGAGCTCGCGCAAAGTCAAAGAGCTGTCTGTTATTGATGGACGGAGGGCTCAAAACTGTGTCATCCTGCTTTCCAAGTATGTACTTGTCCTGAGTCAGCATTGTTAGCATTGTATTAAAGTCAACCTATCAGTAATCCCGGGAAACTGATGCTACGCTTATGAAGCACAACATGTAAAAATGTTTTTGAAATTGTCGGCTAATTATGGTGTAATAACTGGTCACAACTTATTATAGTTACATAAAAAATGTAGATTGGTCCAATCTGAATCTGAAAAGTGAGTAACTGGTGTTTCTGCTTTCTTAATAACATGTTAAATATGAACAGTTTATATAATTAAAAAAACACTTTCTGTCCATACAGGTTAAAAATGAGCAATGAAGAGATAAAGAGAGCCATTCTAGAGATGGATGAGAGGGAAGAGCTGGCTAAAGACATGTTAGAGCAGGTGAGGGCTATCTAATGGATTGATCATGAAAAATATAACTACAATGTTTTGGATTAGTACTTTTATTACCTACGAGTAAACACTCTCTATGGGTAAATGTGTTGTACATTCACAGCTGTTGAAGTTTGTTCCTGAGAAAAGTGATATTGACCTTCTAGAGGAACACAAACATGAGCTTGAGCGTATGGCCCGGGCCGACCGCTTCCTGTTTGAGATGAGCAGGTACTGCGAAATAATTGAATCTTAGATGAAATGCATTTGATAAATGAGCACAATGAAGTATGATTTCAGGAAAAAAAAAAAAGGTTACTTTGGATGTGTGAAGAATAATACTATGTAAAGTTCTTGATCAAAAGATTTAATACTGAATTGCATAAATTACACAACAGGCAACAAACCAGGATTAGCAGTGATTTCTGAGCTACTTTTCTCCAGCATATTTTACCTCCAAAGAAACAGGACACTGCAAAAATCTGTGATATCTAGAAATCCCAAAGTCACATCACATTGTGGGGGATTCATCATTTAGCAGAAAATATATACAACATGCACATCCAAGAAAGACGATTAATGCCAGAAACATACTTTACGCAAGTGCATGAATGCAGCCATGTTTGACAAGCATGCATACTTGCATAAATCAACATTTTACAAAGCAACAATGCGCAAAGCAAAGTCATACTTGCATATCTAATAGATAATAACCAAACAAAAGTATTTGCGCTGACTAAGCACCCACGGCTATGTCTGCATACTTGGTAAAATAGGTTTCTTACAGATGCAAATGCTGAGTAACTACTTAATATGGTTATAAATAATTAATATGGTTATAAATAATGTTAGGTTGAAGATAGGGTTCAGGGACTGTACATAGTTATTATAGTAAGTGCATACATGTAGAACAGGACTCATGTGCTAACATTTTTTTTCATGACATTGAGGTTCTTAATGTCATAAAAAATGTTAGCATTTTATTTATCCCTCCCCATATATCCTTACTGTAATGTAGAAAAAATAGTTCTCATTTCTGTAATGCAAAAAATAAAATCTATATAATGCAATTGTATGATAATTTATCATTATATTTCAGCATTTTTAAACTTTATCTTTAAACATAATGTAAAATGATTTATGATTATTAAAAAAAAAGTAAAATGACTTTGAGAATAATGAGAATTACAGGGGATAAAAATATAATTAATATGTGTTTTTGTCCATTTTGGGAGGAAATGTGACCTTTCGTAAGATTCAACCCAGTCTGAAACTGAATAATTTGGACTTCTTTCTCTCTATCAGAATCGACCACTATCAACAGAGGCTCCAGTCTCTTTTCTTCAAAAAGAAGTTTGCAGAGCGTCTAGCAGAAATAAAGCCAAAAGTTGAAGGTTGGTAGGTTTAGAGGGAATGCTTACTGGAGGTGTTTCTTTGCAAATGAACAGACTCATATTGAAGTGATAGAGCCCAGAAACTGTTGTATAAATGTGATGTGGGAGAAGTGGATATTAGAGCATGAGTCAGGGCTGGTATGTTTGTGACTCTGTGTGGCTTTTATACTTGAATTTATCTCCAGTTCAAATAAAGAACAGAGTTTCCACGGAGGCTGTTTTGGAAAGCTGGCACATGTTGAGAGGGGAGAGTCATTCTCATAAACGTTGCTTTTTTTCTTCAAAGAGTTTCAAGCTTTTCAAGAAAGAGTCATGGCATGCATGTTCTTGCAAAGTACTTCAGATGAGCATAAGCCGGCCCAAATTCTGGTTAAAAACATGTCCCTGCACATTAATGATCTTAGCTAACCTTAAAGGGACAGATCAACCAAAAACAAATATACTGTCATAATTTGATCTCCTTAATGTCATTTAAAAAACGATGTCCTTTCCTCTGTGGAACACAGAAGGAGATGTTTTGAAGGTTGTTTATGCTGCTCTTTTCCATAATGTGATACATAGCCATACATTAGCTTTGTGTGAAAAACTGACTGGAATTTAAATGGCTATTTACTGAAAAGATCACTAACGCCTTGCATATCCTCAGATTTATCAGTACACACACTGATCTCTAATACTGACTACTCATTTACACAACCTCAAAGTGAAAAACAAGCACAAAGGTAAACAATAAGGATGCTAACATGACACAGTTTCCCTAACTTGACAATGCCATGTCATGTCTACAGTTATAAATCTAAGCACAAGTAACAAGACACTGAAATAACAGCAGTGTCTAATTAAGCTTTATATAGAGCAAAAAGAATGGGTGCCATCAACACAGACAAAACAAATGAAGGACTTCTCTGGCCCACCCTTGCACATTAAATCGTGTCAACAGGAAGGCATTTTGAATGTTTTAACATCCAGGCAAAGGAAGTCTAACTTTGGCTAAGATCCTCCGGGAAAACGCTTTTTGTGGGAAACTGGCGGCGGGAAAATTGTGGACAGGCATCAAAGTTGCATACTCTTTCTTGTTCCCGCTGGAGCGACTGCAGTACTGTGGCTCTATGATGGGAATTGTGAGAGAAAACTTGAGTTAAGACTAGTTCACCACACTCACAAAACATAGTGAAGTTAAACATCAGTTTAGTACCAGTATTGTTTAGTAATTTGGACTTTCTGGAAAATGTAGGGTTTTACACTGGGCTGGAACTGGGAGAATATATATATATATATATATATATATATAATTTATTTATTTTTTCCAGAAATGTCTTTATTTGTTTGTTTATTCATGCTGACATTACTGTGGGTACTGATCTTGTATAGTGAATCATGTTGATCATGAAATGATTACAATTGCCCTTTGGTCCCTCATACAGAATGATTTGGTTTCAATATGTTATCCTCTGGCAAACTATTCTTACCATCTTTCAGTTGATCAGAATTGTGTTTTTGACTGGGTCCAGGCAGAATCTGCTGCCTTTTCCCACATGTTCTGCACATTCTGTGCAATGGAATTACATAAAATGTGTTTAACAGAGCTGAGGGTACTACACTCTTATTGGTAGCTAAAAGCACAATCAAATTAGTAAAAATAGTTGTACAAACACACATAGAATGGGGAATGTGTAGAACTTTATTGAATTCTGCATATCTGCTGAGCCTGTTTATGACCTAACTTGTGATTTATGAATACTTAATCCAGAAATGATAAACTCTTAATAATCAACAAATTCCAGTTAAATCTGTGAAAGAAGATCATGGTGTCTTTATTGCCTGATAATAAATATGTCAGTGCTATATAGACATCAAGGATGCTACAGTAACATCTTTGATATCTTTTATCATATCTTTAGCTATTCTGTGTGCGTCACGTGAGGTGATGAGAAGTAAGCACCTGACACAGGTTCTGGAAGTGGTTTTGGCATTCGGGAACTTCATGAACAAAGGACAAAGGGGCAACGCATATGGTTTCAAAGTGTCCAGCCTCAACAAGATCATTGACACCAAGTCAAGTATAGACAGGTCAGAGGTCAATAAAGAGGTTTTTAGCTTGTTCATCTGAATGCATCAATTAACGTCACTGTTTTCTGTTAATGCATCTATTACACTTTCCACCGCTACCATTGAGATGTTAAATTCAATTTACCGAATTGGTGTAATCAGACAACATTATTTATTTTTAGTAAATTTTAGTTCTCACTTAACTGTGTTCACAGGAGGCATTGTATGTTTTTTCTTTCTTTTTATTCTAATAAAATAATTGCAGTTCTGTTTTCAAATAGCATTTTAATAGCATAAATTGCATCAAATCTTTAAAAAAAAATGCAAAGCATCCATTCACTGTTTAAAAAAAAAAAATCACTAAATGTGGATTAATAGCACTGATAAATATGTTTCTAATTTCTTTGCTTTAAACTTGAAATAAATTAATAATTCTATTTGCATTTTCTACAGGAACATCACCATGTTGCATTACCTGATAATGATCTTTGAGAAAAATTACCCGGACATCCTCAATATTCAACAGGACTTGGCCACTGTACCAGAAGCTGCCAAAGTCAAGTGAGTCACACGCTGCATACTGATGAGTATAAATATAGTATGTATTGTTGTTTTTGATAGGCTTAGGCCTGTTGTTTTGTATATCAGTTGGTTAAAGACTGTTTTTGTCTTACTGTTACTCTCTGTTACTGTTAGTCTGGCTGAGCTGGAGAAGGAAGTGTTTGTCATTAGGAGCGGCCTGAAAGCTCTGGAGGCGGTGAGTCATCCATCATTTACATTTATATTTCTACAACTAAAAGCATTCTTATCAGAGGTGCCCTAAAACATTACTCACATTCACCTTTATTATTATTGTTATTAGTATTTTCACTGATGCAACACTCTTTGACAATAGTTGCATTAAGTGAAACCTCCAAGTCATTGCATTTTTCAATATTATAATAAATGTTTGGCATGATAACAGTACACATTTTTCATATCAAAATAACTCCTTTATGTAAACTTGTTCTATTTTGTGTAATGTTGTATATATATAATTTATTTATTTTTTCCAGAAATGTCTTTATTTGTTTGTTTATTCATGCTGACATTACTGTGGGTACTGATCTTGTATAGTGAATCATGTTGATCATGAAATGATTACAATTGCCCTTTGGTCCCTCATACAGAATGATTTGGTTTCAATATGTTATCCTCTGGCAAACTATTCTTACCATCTTTCAGTTGATCAGAATTGTGTTTTTGACTGGGTCCAGGCAGAATCTGCTGCCTTTTCCCACATGTTCTGCACATTCTGTGCAATGGAATTACATAAAATGTGTTTAACAGAGCTGAGGGTACTACACTCTTATTGGTAGCTAAAAGCACAATCAAATTAGTAAAAATAGTTGTACAAACACACATAGAATGGGGAATGTGTAGAACTTTATTGAATTCTGCATATCTGCTGAGCCTGTTTATGACCTAACTTGTGATTTATGAATACTTAATCCAGAAATGATAAACTCTTAATAATCAACAAATTCCAGTTAAATCTGTGAAAGAAGATCATGGTGTCTTTATTGCCTGATAATAAATATGTCAGTGCTATATAGACATCAAGGATGCTACAGTAACATCTTTGATATCTTTTATCATATCTTTAGCTATTCTGTGTGCGTCACGTGAGGTGATGAGAAGTAAGCACCTGACACAGGTTCTGGAAGTGGTTTTGGCATTCGGGAACTTCATGAACAAAGGACAAAGGGGCAACGCATATGGTTTCAAAGTGTCCAGCCTCAACAAGATCATTGACACCAAGTCAAGTATAGACAGGTCAGAGGTCAATAAAGAGGTTTTTAGCTTGTTCATCTGAATGCATCAATTAACGTCACTGTTTTCTGTTAATGCATCTATTACACTTTCCACCGCTACCATTGAGATGTTAAATTCAATTTACCGAATTGGTGTAATCAGACAACATTATTTATTTTTAGTAAATTTTAGTTCTCACTTAACTGTGTTCACATGAGGCATTGTATGTTTTTTCTTTCTTTTTATTCTAATAAAATAATTGCAGTTCTGTTTTCAAATAGCATTTTAATAGCATAAATTGCATCAAATCTTTAAAAAAAAATGCAAAGCATCCATTCACTGTTTAAAAAAAAAAAATCACTAAATGTGGATTAATAGCACTGATAAATATGTTTCTAATTTCTTTGCTTTAAACTTGAAATAAATTAATAATTCTATTTGCATTTTCTACAGGAACATCACCATGTTGCATTACCTGATAATGATCTTTGAGAAAAATTACCCGGACATCCTCAATATTCAACAGGACTTGGCCACTGTACCAGAAGCTGCCAAAGTCAAGTGAGTCACACGCTGCATACTGATGAGTATAAATATAGTATGTATTGTTGTTTTTGATAGGCTTAGGCCTGTTGTTTTGTATATCAGTTGGTTAAAGACTGTTTTTGTCTTACTGTTACTCTCTGTTACTGTTAGTCTGGCTGAGCTGGAGAAGGAAGTGTTTGTCATTAGGAGCGGCCTGAAAGCTCTGGAGGCGGTGAGACATCCATCATTTACATTTACATTTCTACAACTAAAAGCATTCTTATCAGAGGTGCCCTAAAACATTACTCACATTCACCTTTATTATTATTGTTATTAGTATTTTCACTGATGCAACACTCTTTGACAATAGTTGCATTAAGTGAAACCTCCAAGTCATTGCATTTTTCAATATTATAATAAATGTTTGGCATGATAACAGTACACATTTTTCATATCAAAATAACTCCTTTATGTAAACTTGTTCTATTTTGTGTAATGTTGATGTAGTTTGTCAGAAAATATTAGTAATTTGCTGGCTAATGAACTAACTCCATTGAAGTTACAGTTACACAACTAATACACGTCACTTTGGTCTTTATTTTGTCACACTGGTCCTAAAAAAACTGGAAGTGAAAAATAAGAATATAAAAGAATATAGGAATATAAATAATATAAAATTGCCTAGCATGTTCACTTTATTTACATTCTAATTGCGATTTCAAAACCCTACAGTTCCTACATCCTCCTAGAGAGACAGTTTATCAGTAAAAATCAAAACATCTGTAGTCAGATTTAATTAGAAACAACAAAAAAGATTCCTGTTTGAATACAAATTTTATTCGGTTTACATCAGGAGTTACGATACCAGCAGAGCCGAGCATGTGACCGGGGAGACAAGTTTGTCCCAGTGGTCAGTGACTTCATCACAGTCGCTAGCTTCAGCTTCTCTGAACTTGAGGAACTACTCGCTGAAGCCAAAGATAAGGTAACATCTTCACTTAATTATTCAGTCACAATGATTACCCTTTCTTTTTAACCTCCATCCTTATATACCCAACCTAATAAAGCTATTGGCACATTAATCTTTTCAAAAGAAAGTGTTTCATTTTAGCCAGAACCAATCATCGCACAAAGCTTCCTTTGCAGAGAGAGAGAAAACAAGAGGCCTGGCTTTTCCCTGAGTGTCTAAGGCTGAAAATGTTTTCTCCAATATGCCCTTAGAGTTATTGTTAAGGGTAGAACAGGTCTTTGAGTGGGTCACAGTAGAGGGCTGTAGAGTGGAGCTGGGCTTTTTCAGAGAATCATGGAAGGATAGGCCCTTTCTGGAGGAGCCCAGCAGGCCTTCCCGTCCCCCCTTCTCTATCGTTTTGAGCTCTGCCAACCCTGTGCATGGGCCGGAGCCTGACATCTTAGAAAGATGAAGGAATAGGGAGTGAGTGAAAAAGAAAGAAAAAGACAGAGAGAAAAGAGAGGGCTTTGTGTACCCTTCCTGGCTCGGCATGATGACTTAAACATCCCGGGGAATCCCGGCAGCCGGTCCTAAATTTCTCAGGGTTTTTACTGAAGGGTTTGAGGAGATTTATTTCTTTTGAAATGTGGATTGGTCTCAACTCCACTCCGCTATGGTATGTCCCCAACTCTCAAATACATGAAAGAGAACCATTCTGAAAGCCAATGGGAATACATTTGGGATTTGTGCATGTGTGTTTGTGAGTGTGTTAGTGGTCTTTTTTGTGGTGGTGGAAAGTGTGAGTAGGGATATGTTTTGGTCACTGGGCACAGACAGAGTCTTTATCTGAGCTCCACTCCCAATAACAGAACCGTCAATTTAACCCCGTCCACCGTTATCCAAATAATTTTCTTAGTAAAGCCATAAAAGTTCGGTGAGACTTCATGAGAAATGGCTGACCTTGAAGCTCTACGAGTTATTTGGACACAAAGGCCTCCCTGTGCTTTCCAGACAGATCTACCTCTTCCTGCTGCCCTTGACAGGTCAGAATTCCATCTCCTGTAAGCGATTCTGTCATCTGAGGTGGGCTAAAATTAACACAAACATTATGGCTGTGAACAAGGGTAGAGTATTGTCAACACTGAGATGTTGAAGAGACAGATCTCCCCTCTGATGGCTTGTACAGTAGTTGTTGGGGCACTCACAACCTAAAGGTTGAGATTTTAACTAGAGATTTTAAGATTCTTTCCATAGTCGCCGGACTGCATATGCCCTCAAAATGGTAGATCTATGACAAGCTAAAGCTCAGTGCTGGAAAGCGAAATTATTGTTTGTTTCACAATAAAAAAAGAACAGTTTTGACTTCACATGGAATATTGTCTCTTATGAGATAATTAGCTGCTCCATTGAACTGAGAGACAAAGAACTTGGCCAGAATCACAATGATATAGATGCTAGTTAGAACTGAGACAAATGAATTCCCCATGGCAAATCTACTGTGGACGAAGACTCAGTATATACTCTCTTGGCAGACAGACCTTCAAATGGCTTTTGGAGCAAAGACCTTTGGCACCTTTGTATGCCAAACCACAGTAAAAGTGGATGCACTTTTTGCGTATGTAAATTTGGTTTGAAAAGTTCATCCACAGCATATGTGTACAAATTGATTATGTAGCTCAAGCAGTCCATTTTTAAGTAGAGATCAAAAGATCTTTGGAATATTTGTTCCGAAACAAACCAAAGAGTACTAATGGCTACCATATCAGTTCTGAAAAATCATTTCAAGCTTACTTCCAAGGTGATGGGTTTGTGATTTCTGGGCTCTCACAGTGAAAAGGATTCATCCTTCTGTCTCGGCATCCATGAAGCAGGCAGCTGGTCCTGATAAGAGGGCATATGGTCATTAAACCAGGTGTGACCTATTACATCATGCACACATAAGGAAGAAGAAACTGTGTGTGTGTTTTGGCAAATGTGTCAGGGATTAACCGAAGATGTAGGATGGTGGAGCATGCAGCCTATGATATCTCTATGTGACTCTCAGAAAAAAATTGTACAAAAGCTTTCACTGTGGCTGTACCCTTTTAAAAAGAAATATGTACATTTAGGGAAGACGTGTCAAGCACCTGGAGGGCCACTGTCCTGCAGAGTTTAGCTCCAACCAACTCCAACATACCTGCTTGGAAGTATCTAGCACACCTAAAGACTTTGATTAGCTTGTTCAGGTTTGTTTAATTAGTTTTGGAGCTGAACTCTGCAGGACAGCCCCCCTCTAAGAGTTGAGTTTCCCACACCTGCTTTAGAGTACTACTGTGCACCCTTTATGGGTAAATAAGGTACAAAGGTGTACCTTTTGAAAGGGTACTGCCCCAGTGACAGCTTTTGTACCTTTTTTCTTAGAGTTATATTACCCAACATTATCAATAAGCACTGTTGCCGAATACTGTCAGTGGAAAGTAGCTAAAAGCCTGTTTGCTAAATGTCACTACATGACAACACACCTGCAAGTATTGGAAACTAGATAAGGTTTGTCCAAGAAGTTGCTTGACTCGCTAGGCAATTTATAAAAAAAGAAAGAAAGAAAGAAACCTCACTGAAGGGGTCTGAAAAGTCACTCAATCTAATGACAAAGTCACTAAGTTGGCAACACTGGCAATAGGTGGGTGGTACACAATGAAATCTTCCAAGTTATGGGTTGCCCCATGTGTTGCATTTGTTTTTCCAATCATGCTTTTCCACTCATTTGTGTTTCTTTGTTGTTTCTCAGCGCAATCCACACTCATCCTCATTGTTATCACTCTCCTCTCTTTCCTCTTCAATCTAGTTTTCTAAGTCTCTGAAGCATTTTGGAGAGGAGGAAGGTTGCATGCAACCGGATGAGTTCTTTGGAATCTTTGACATATTCCTGCAGTCGTTCAGCGAGGCCCGACATGATCTGGAGAACATGCAGCGACGCAAAGAGGAGGAAGAGAGGAGAATGCGCATGGAGGCCATGGTACATCTTTTCCTGAAACAGATATACACACAGAACACACACAGTTGCTTACAGGATCCACAGATAATGTTCATCTGGATAATTTCACACTTGCTAGGAGGTCGTTCTGTCTTTCATTAACATCTGGTTTTGTTGAAGTTTACTTAAATTGTTGGTGAAGGTTTTTTACGCAAAATCTGGGCTGTCTCTCCTTTAAAGCTTATCGGTAAATGGCCACTATTCTGCATGGCTAATGTCAATGCACAGAAAAATGTGTCAATGATCTGTAAACCGGGTTTACAAAATTTTACATTAGCCTTTTTTTCTTCTTTACGCTTTGTGATGAAGCTGCTGTTTCCATTCCATTCTTTCATCTTTCAAAAACTTTTCTTTGCATACCCTGCATTACATTGTGCCTTAAATTATAACATCCTCAAACCAGAACGTTGTTAAAAATCTATTCATTCTTAATGCTGGAGTGCTTTTAAAGGCTGTACAGGCACTCCAACAGGCTGTCTAAACTGGATGTGTCAAATCCAAATTTCAACAAAAAAAAGCACATGGAGTAAGTCAGAAATAGATCTGTCTACTGAATCCAGCATATACAGAGTCATTGATTTATAATTTGGTTCCCACATCCAGTGTAGGCCGTTGATGTGACCAGTGGTGACACTGGACACATTATCTAATAAATCATAATTATCAGGACATGAAAATACACTGCTTTCTCACTTTTGCCATGTACATGAAGTTAATGCATTTCAACAAACAAATTCTCACTCGTGCTCTATCTTACGTTGAGGTTTGAGGGGCCTTGAGGGAAAACATTCCATAAGTGATGACAGTGGTAATGTAGTTGATAAGCCTTGGAGTAATTTGTAGCAATGACCCCAAATGCACATTTATTCACTGTAGTCACTCATGAGACCATGAATCACCTCAAAACAGCTCTGCTAGGCCCCTTCTGTATTGTGATGCTGTTATTGTAGGACATTTTCAAGATTGACCTCTATTAAATGTTTAGTTTGATTTAAAGCTACTTCAGATCAGAGGAAATCATACAGTTTTTCTGGATTGCTAACATTATAACTGATTCATTTGGTCCAATTTTCCAAACATTCATTCAGTTCTTGAAACAAAGTCACATTTCTCAAAACTTCTAACACATTTCACCTGTTTTCACACATTCTATTTGCTTAGTATTTTCTGCAAAACTCTACACAATAAATGCCCTCATTTTGACCATGTTCTCATTCTGAAAACACAAGTACACAATACAATTAACTCAAGCATCACAAAATGAACTCAAATACCACACATGTATCTATGTGTAAACAATAAGTACCAAAACTGATGACACACCAGTCTGAATCTCAGGATACTATAAATAGTCACAGGTTGTGTGCTTTATAAAATGAATCCTACTGCTGGGAGTCAAAGAGAAGAGGAGAGGAAGAGGAGGGGAAAAGAAAAATAAAGGGATGGAGTCAAAGGTCATTTGTTACTGATGAAATACAAAGCACTATAGTTGACCATGTTCTTGTGCATGGAATGACCAAGGCAGAAGCTGGCCAACAGGCTTATCTGCAGGGTTTCTATACTATTTACACATACAGTATAATAACAGTACACAGTAGCAATACTTTAGATGAGAGAACTTTCACTATTCTGTGTACACCACCGAAACATAATGCCACACCCTATGATAGACGACTGTCTAGGGGAGCAAGAAAAGACTTACAGAAGACTTTCTGTAGGGGAGCTAGAGAAAGTCTTCTGTCAGAAGACTAAGAAACTGTTATAGTGTGGCAGAGCATGCTGTATTTATTTATTTTTTACTGTACAGTAATTGACAGTATGCTGTATTGTGTGTTCATATACAATTCTTTATTTGAACTGATCTTTTCTAGTGCTTTTCATCTACTGTAAGATCACTTTACAGTAGTGTAATGATAATGAAGTTTTCTTAGAGGGGTGCAGATAACGTAAAATTCAGCAATTAGCTCTATTTATGTTGCAAACTGTAATAGACATTGACTTGCAAAATGATTCCTGATTCCCAAAAGGAGGTTTTTGTGTTTTGAACTGATCTCACTACTGTTCTCCAGGCAGGAAAGTAGTCTGTGTATTTGTCGGTGTTTGTGTGGCAGAGCATGCTGTATTTATTTATTTTTTACTGTACAGTAATTGACAGTATGCTGTATTGTGTGTTCATATACAATTCTTTATTTGAACTGATCTTTTCTAGTGCTTTTCATCTACTGTAAGATCACTTTACAGTAGTGTAATGATAATGAAGTTTTCTTAGAGGGGTGCAGATAACGTAAAATTCAGCAATTAGCTCTATTTATGTTGCAAACTGTAATAGACATTGACTTGCAAAATGATTCCTGATTCCCAAAAGGTGGATTTTGTAACAGTGTTTTGAATTGATCTCACTAGTGTTCTCTAGGAAGTGAAATAGGCTGTGTATTTGACAGGTTTGTGTGTCATCCGAGGCCAAAGATTAGATTCTGATGAAAGAGAATATGTTTTTGACTAAAATATTTGATTTTGACCTGGAAGTCTGAAGCTTGTACAAGTTGGTGTGTAGTTTTGAAATTGTGTTTAGTTGTGTGAGAAAATGGTTAATTGTTTCATGAATTGTGTGTTAGCAATCGAGAAAAATTGTAATATCATATGTTACCCTGAATGATCATGGCTATTTTAAATGTAAATCTTTGTTCATTTATCTATCCCAGCTGAAGGACCAGCGGGAACGAGAGAAAAGAGCAAAGAAAAGCACCGGAGGCAGTGTGTCAGAGGAGGTGGGGGAGTTTGATGATCTCGTATCAGCGCTTCGCTCCGGTGAAGTCTTCGACAAGGACTCTAAACTTAAACGCAACCGCAAGCGCTCTGTCAACCAATTGGTGGATGGTGGGGGTCGTGAAAGACCAGTCACCAAGGTGAACTATTGACCTCAGTGAATACAGTTGGAAGGAGATCAGAATTTTATATTCACAGACTGACAGGGAACTCTCTTGAAATGCCATACACTGCCCACTAATTTCCCCTTTGCTCAGACCAGTAATAACTGACAAGCTCAAAGATGGACAGGCTCACTGTAAGATAGTCTGGTTTATCCGCAGATGTGAAGGATGCCCTGCAATCTCTCTCTCTTCTTGTTTCTGTGTGTTCATCCGTCTTGATATGTAGTCACTCATACTGATCTCTTACTCTTGTTTTTTTTTTGTGGCGAAATGCACAACCTGAGTTCCAGTCTGGTGCTGCGAGGTCTCACAATAAGTCATAAGAGGTACATATCACTTGTAGAATCCATTGGTTATCCTTCTAACCTGCCAAGGTTATTGTCCTTTCTCGGCCACCCATTTCCATGCTCTAATTTTAGGAGATTAGGAAAGAGTCCCATTTTTGGAAATCTGGTACCTCTAGTCTTCAGATCCAACTGTGCTTTTCAATTTAAAAGATGCAGCTGGTGCTTCCTAAACCTGAAAATGAAGGGGGAAAAAAAGAAAATATTGTTCAATCCTGGATGTTGGAACTACCACACAGGAAATATGACACTGTGGATGCAGCCTTACAGGTTGGGATACTCCTTCCCCAAGTGCCTCTACATTAACGGCATTCCGAGGACTACCTCCTGTAGGGAGATACTGATGAGAGAAAAGAGCACTTTCTCACAGAGATACAGAGAATATGAAAACCGGAAGTCTAAAAATACGCTGAGTGTATTTAATGGCAGAAATTAAATGAACCCGTTGGGATTGTTTTACTTCATAATTGGTCTCATCTGTCATATACAACTGCACCTTTTATCCAAATGCCCTGAAGTAGCATTCTAGGAAGGAAGGGACCATGAAATTTAGTTTAAAGGGGTCCTATTATGCTCTTTTACAAAGTCTTGATTTTGTTTTGGGGGTGTACTAGAACATGCTCTCATGCTTGGTGGTTCGAAAAACGCATTATTTTTCACATAATTTACATACATAAAATACCTTTCTCCCCATCCTGGCACAAACGGCTCGATTAGTTCTGGGTTTTAATGAAGGCCCGCCTTTCGAAAAAAACGAAATGTGTTGTGATTGGTTAGCTGTCCCAGTGAGTTGTGATTGGCGAACAGCTTAGACGGTGTTTCAGTACTGCCACGCCCCTTGCTCCGTCTTTCAACAAAAGCTTTTGGGCGAATCCGGCACTATACTCCCTCATGTTGTGGAAGCTATCCTCAGTAAAATGCGCGGCACACAATAGCAAATTGGGGTTATAATGCTCAGGGACAGAGTTAAAAAATAAATTGCAACCACTGTTTCCTGACATCATCCGCTTTCGGAAGCCCAAACAGAGACGTTTGGGCACGGAGGTGAAAAAAACAGCGTTTCAGGCGGTCGCGCACCGGACGAGAAGCGCAGCGTCGCGCCACGTCTTTAAAATTCAAATACTTTATTTTCTATGAGTGTAGGCACACCGGCGGCACCGTTCGGCGTCTGTCCGCGGCTCCCAGCTACGTCGTGTTGTACTTGTAAGAATTGTTCTAGACATGCCGAAAATTTTAAGCTACAGCACAGCAGCTCTTATTCTTCTCTCTCTGCCAAACTCTGCAGCAGCACTTCTTCATCGTCGTCTCGTCTGATGCACTCACTCAGCCAAGCGTTCTAACCACAACCTCGCCCCTCCCCACCCCCCAACCATTCGAATATCTGTAGGCGGGAATAATTTTTTATGATATTCTAATGGGCCGCTTTGTGATATCACAAAGCCCGGAAAACAAACGCTGTAGTCCAAACGAGCCGTTCGTCGTAGTTCTTGAAAAGGGATTTAAAAAAAACGAAATATCTCCCTTTGGAGTGGACTTTGAGATTTGTAACTTTCTAGATCTTTTTTATGCCCAAACATACACACTACACACTGACTAAAATTAAAAAAGTGAAAAAGCATAATAGGACCCCTTTAAAGAAGCAGTTATCTATGAGGAAGTACTAACATGTGTCTTCATCACTTCTTCAGGTTAACATATTGAACCTTTGGGCCTTGATTATATTGAACAAAATGATGCCTTGCTATCTAACTATCTTACCATCTAAATGTGTATATCAAGAAAGGTCTGGAAAAATGTTTGTACAGAGATCCACTGAATTTTAGACTTTGTTCTCACAGTCAACATTATGTAAACCACTTTGGTTTTCTTATATTTTGTTCATAATTTTTAAATAACATGTATATTTAGTGGCTGTAGTCAGGACAAAGGATGCAGATGTACATACAATGACCATGTAGTTGGCATGGTGTGGCAGAGAAAATGGTGTTAGAGACAGGGAAGATGAGAGGCCTCTGATATGGATATAGACACAGATATGAAGGCAATGAGTCCAAACATCTGAAGGGGAATGTAGAGTCCAGTGAGATGGTGGTCATGGATTGAGCCCAAAAAAAAAATTCATGCACTTTCATGCATGAAAAATCTGTCTTCTGTCCATATGGGGTCACAGTGGGAGTTCTGTATAAGGCGATTGTGTTTATCTTTTAAGAGTTAAATATGGACACACATGGTGCTGATTGTCAATTTTTGTGGGTACAGCTCTGCCCCTTCTGCCCCTGCTTAATACACAAGTAGGGTGTGAGAGCAGGGCTTCTGGTATATCCATATTTCTTTGCGCCAGTAAGCGAATTTATTAACAGTCCAAAAAAGACAAGTTTTAACTCTTAAGCTTACAAGTGCCATAACAATGAGTTATGAGTATTATGAGTATTTTTGTACAACAGACAGTTAGTTCCAGGTTTGACCTGAAAAGAGCAGACCGTGTTGTCTGGGACATTTAGAAAAAGACAATTATTGCCCATTTAAATCTGAGCATTTTAAAGAAGCTTTAATCTGTCTGCAATTAGTTTGATTGCACTTCCTAAGGATTCCCCATAGAGGCTCTTATTAGACCTTATGGCAAAGTTCTAATCTTGCGCTGCTTAATTGGAGATCATGCAGAATTAGGAATGTGGGTTTGCACGATTAACTGTTCTTTGTGCACCAAATGAATATGACCCAGCAGAAGTGAAGACATACACTTTGTTAAACAATTTTATAATAATATATTCAGTACTAAAAAAAAAAAAAAGATTATAAATAGTGCAACTTGCCCCTTGCCAAATTAAAATTGAGGTGTTTTGGGCTATTTATTTTCATTTCCTTTACATCTTTGTCATTCTTGTCATGAGAAGAGTGGTACTGCAGACGCTAGAAGTTACATTGTTCCACAGAACAGCTTTGGTGTTCTGCTTTTAAAGTTCCACAAAGTATTAAAATCTTCAGTATTATTATTTGGATCTTTTATGTATATTTGGTCATTGATTGTCTAAAACAGAAAGTTAGCTATAGTTGCTTGATGCACTTTTTTTGTAGGACAGATTTTTCCTGCAACACAAACCTGAGCAGCCAAAGGCTGAAAATAAATAAAGAAAATCATATAAGTATATACCATATCATATATCATACAAGTATATTTTTTTAGTTAAGAAATCAGGCCTACATAGATTAGGTGCAAGTTAACCAATAATCTGTGTTCCATTGTTTTATAAAACTGTCCTTTTCAGCTCTTTGATTATTGTGGATTGAATATAGATTTATATAGATATGAACTGTAATATGAATGTTAAAGAAAATTGATTATCTTTGGTACGTTACAAGATAAATATATGACTGTATCCGAAAACACCATGCCAACTGCCTAAATGTATCACTCGCTTTTATATTTTAGATATTTTTGAAAGATAATGTTTTGCCTCCCACTTCTGCTTGGACCAATTGCACTTGATGTTTTCCCTATTGGCTCGAGTGGTGCACAGGTGTGGTTCTCTGATAATGTTGGTGTATTATTATTATCTGTGACATGAAACGCATCACACTTTGTACGCGTTCATAGAATGCTCCACCCATGATTTTGACAGGTTGTATTTGTGCCAAGTGCCCCATTTTAAAGGTTGATTTGACAAGGGCCTCACATAATGTATAGTTCTCAAAATATTTTGTACACCATCATAGTCATTTGAGAAAAAAAAAAGAAAAGAAGTTTGAGGAATGTGGATTGAGGATTTTTTCCCCCTGTAAATTGAAACTCTATTTATTTGCCTTACTTAGTTTGCTATATTTTGTATGTATACACAGCATTATGAAAGAAATGGTATAACTATATTGTGATTGATATTTATCAGATAGTTTGTATGAGAACGACAAGCCTTTCATTTATATATATATATTTGTTTGTTTATGGTCTGACTCTCAACCCCTCCACCTGACCCCCTTTCCATGTGACATTTTGTAGGGTAAAAATAAACTTGTTTCACTGACATCTGCGTGAACCTTTTACTTTGGGTTACACTTCTGTACAGCTGGCTCTTAAATCACACATATGTCCAATGTTGTACTATGAATATCCTAGGCACAGTCATCCATTTAGCAATGGCAGTTCTCGCAGCTGCAGAAGTGGTTTCTCACGGTGCAACACTGCCCTCTTCTGGTCACAGAATATTTCACAGTTATTGATCAGTTATTTTATCCAAACCAACTACTGCAGTTAAGACATGGAGCATATTACACATTATAAACATCAATTATATTAGAAACTTATGATGAACAGCATTCTGACAAATGTTCAGATGATTCAGATGGTGATTTCAATTTTATGTTTAAAGAAAAATAACAATAAAGGTATAATTAATCTTGTTTGTTCAGGCAAGTCAGAGGCTGAATTTACAGTACTTTTGTAGCAGGACATCACACAAGTACTCCATTTCAAAAAAATGTTTTGAAAAACTATTTTATATGAATGATATGAAAATTTTTTATTTGATTAAATATGGGCCTCGTTCATAAAACACAAGCAGAATGTTAGTTCATAAAACTACTGTAACATACTGTAATGAATTTGATTTGTTCTGCTCATGTTACATGAAAGAGGCTATACGGAAACCAGAGGTAATGTAATCTAATAGAAAGTGGATGTTTCATAAGAAAATACTGTCACACAGTATTCAGCCAAAGTGCGAATTTTCAACAAGCCTTTTGAATAGAGTGCTGCAGTGGTGACATTTTTGTAGGCCAATGAACAAAAGTTTATGATTCTTACATCACAATAATCTTCACACAACTTCAACAACTTTTTGAAAGTGTAAATACAATCTGCAGGCTCTAAGCAAACTACAGCACAGCCACATGACTTCAATGACACCACCAATAAACTTCCAACAACTCTTTCAGACTTTTATAAAATATATATATATATATATATATCCCTGAAAGTTTGAGTTAGAATACTTTGCAAGAGTGTGATTATTAACACAATTAAGCTGTAAAAGCGGACTGGTGAGATGTGTTTTTCTTGTTTGGTGTGATGACGTTTAGTGTCCCAGAAAACCTCTGTAGACTCATTGAGCCACTTGTTGGCAAAAGCATTTTTCAAGACAAGTAAAAGCTTTAAAAATCCCAAGGGTGTAATGATGATGTATTTTATATTGTAGAATAAAACGTGAAAATATCTTGAGCTTGTGTTAATTAAAGATTTTTTTTTTTCAGGCCTTTAACAAAAAAAAAGGCTAAAATCCCTGAAAGTTTGAGTTAGAATACTTTGCAAGAGTGTGATTATTAACACAATTAAGCTGTAAAAGCGGACTGGTGAGATGTGTTTTTCTTGTTTGGTGTGATGACGTTTAGTGTCCCAGAAAACCTCTGTAGACTCATTGAGCCACTTGTTGGCAAAAGCATTTTTCAAGACAAGTAAAAGCTTTAAAAATCCCAAGGGTGTAATGATGATGTATTTTATATTGTAGAATAAAACGTGAAAATATCTTGAGCTTGTGTTAATTAAAGATTTTTTTTTTTCAGGCCTTTAACAAAAAAAAAGGCTAAAATGCTTGATGCCGGGTTTTGACCTGCAAAATGTGTAATCCCTGCAGCACTGAACTTTGCTCAACTGCGACAACCTTACGAAACACATTATCATTAGCTGCATTACCATTATCAAAATAAATCTAGACCAAAATAAAATACTCTTCGTATTGTCAGGTAAACGAGTCTTACTTGAACAAGTCACATTTCATGCTGGGCATGGACACAGGAATAGTTAAAATGACAATAAGTAGATTAGCTAGAGGCATCTGAAGGCACATTTTGTTAAAGAAAACATTCTAGAGAGACGAATTTAATACTGTAGCTACTTTCAAGCAGGTGAGATTAAGCCTGCGGTTTATGCATTCTTTAGGAATCAGGTGAGCGATGAAAATCCCCTCTCTGTCCGCCCGTCTTGCTGAGCAACTTGATGTCAGTAATATGAATGTCATGGCTGACTGCCTTGCACATGTCATAGAGAGTTAGCGTAGCCACCGCAACGGCGGTCAGGGCCTCCATCTCCACTCCTGTGCGGCCCGTGGTTTGGCAGGTAGCCTTGACGATGACAGCATGTTCTTCCTCCAGCAGCTCTATGGAAACGGAGGCGTGGTCAAGAGGAAGCGGGTGGCAGAGGGGAATGAGAGATGAGGCCTGCTTGGCACCCATGATGCCCGCTAGCTGTGCTACCGCTAGTGCATCGCCCTTGGCAAGCTGATTGGCACACATCAAATTAAAAGCTTTTGGGCCCATGATGACCTTGCCACAAGCCATGGCTGTGCGACTAGTTACCGCCTTACTGCCCACATTGACCATGGAGGCTTTACCCTGTGCATCAGTGTGGGTCAACTGCTCAGAGGTTCCATCAAGGCTGGAGGACTGTGCATCTGTATGTGGTATTTTCAAATCAAACCCACATTCAGGGGTTTTGCTGTGGCAGTGCCGTGCAAACTGCAGAGTTGAATCTCTAAATTTGGTTGTTGACAGTAGTGCACTAAGAAAGAGAATGGGAGGAAATGTTTTGGATTGTAGCTGTAGTGGCTGAGACCCCCAGCGCAAAATGTGCGTATGAACGGTTAGAGCTTTGGGGGTTTTTAAGGCACCAGCATTCACTTGATAAGATTCGGTCATCACTTCACTGCAAAGTGCCTCTGAGGCTGCACGACTTTGTCTTTGACTGTTCGATCTTTTCATAGAACGAAACCTTGGTCGATTATGCTTTTTACAAAGAGAAGTCAAACCTAGTGCATCATTATCAAAAGTGCTTGTGTAGTCCTGATTGGCATTACCATGAAAGTGTTGAATGCAATTTGTTAATGAGTGAGTTGTAGCAGAGGCTGCTGAATCCATGCCGTGGATCAGAGGAAGAGGCTGCCTCTGACTGCCTCTAAACAGCGATCCACACAGCGGCCAGCTGCAGTTTCTACCTGTAAACAAGGACACACATATTTAACAATACAATATTTTTTAAAGGAGAATCCTCCACAACTGGTAATCTGGTAAATGTATACACATTAACCTAAACAGTGTGGGTGATGAACTAGTATAGTATATACTATACTAGTATAGTATATAAACAGTATATATATATATATATATATATATATACTGTAATGACAAATGGTGCTTGTTGATAGGGTGTGCGATATATCATCTAGAATAATATCATAAGATTTCTTATAACAGTGTGGAAACTGACCTTATCTAACTTTGCAAAAAACAAATAGCACACCTTAAGAGTGCACACTTTCACTGCATAACACAGCCTAGTACAATCCAGTTAGAATGTCCCAATTTCTTTTTTTTCATATTTCAATATTAACAATATTTTTTAAACTTTAATTTCCACATTATTTATGCAATTGTAATTACAAAATTGTTTCTGCAGTGCAAAAATGGATTTTGTTGATACCGATTTCATTTGATCTGTAACAACAGTAAACATGCCCCTGAAAAAAATCAATTTAAGGCGGCAAAATCGACCCTTAATTTCTGTCACTGCTGTGAACTAATCACTGCACAGAATATGAAAAGCTTTGGTCAAGGAACCAGAACAAAATCACACTGCAGAACACTGTCTAATCCCAGAAAATAATGAGATATTCAACACACCCCAGACGATATAGTGAGTGAGATGGGAAGTGTATTACGTACAGCCACATCACCCACCAATGAGGATCATTGGCCTGTTCTTCATCTGAGATATATTGAACATCCCTGCAGAAAAAGAGAGTTATATTAAATTCAAAGGAAGTAAATAAATTATGAATAAGACATGACCTGAATGTTGATTACTACATTTTAAATTAATATTCTTTAGTAGTTGGGAAACATTTGCTGGACAGTTGATGTGATGTATCAAGAGGGTGTTTGTTTTTACCTGCATGCTGTTTCTTCTTCCTCCCAACTGCTGCCCCTATGATGTGCAGTAGTTCCTCTTCAGTTGCTCCAGAGCGCAGACAATCCCTCAAAGACACCTCTGAATTTCCAAACAAACAAACCTGATGGAGTGCCAACACAGACACATATGTAAAAGATAAACCAAAACAATTTAGACAGCTAACTGAAAAGCTTAAGCACAAGGCATATCAGCGTAAGGAATATCACACACACACACACACACACAACATTTACCTTAAGGTTGCCATCAGCCGTGATGCGCAGGCGGTTACAGGAGCCACAGAAATGTTCTGACATGGAGGTAATGAAGCCCAGCTGGCCCCGAAATCCTGGAACTCTAAACGCCTGAAAACAGAAAACACAGAAACACATACACATGAAGGCTTATCCACTGATATGATTCTATAGCCTTACCAAGATGACCCAAGATTACAAAAGGAATGTTTTTATTGAAGCCTCTTGGCCTATTAATAACGTGTATGAAAATGTTCAAAAATGTACAACAGATCAATAAATAAAAACTGAACAGTAACATAGCAAACACCTGATAATGTCTTGACCCTTTCAAAATTAGTTCAAATGGCAGTTTAACATTGAGAATGATTCATGGCCAATGATTTATTTAGCAGTTTGGAGCTGGGCTGACCTTGGCTGTATCAGTTTCCTCTCCAGGCGCAGGCTCTAGATTGGGCCATTTTTGCTTTAAACAGTCCAGCATCTCCTGATAGCTCACCATCATCTTGAAGTTCCATCTGTTACCTATAGAGACAGCCAATGTGCAAAGGTACATTCAGCTGCTTTACATTCTTGTATGTAGAAATGTTTTTCCAAACATGGATTAAATGTCAGATTATAAAAAAAAAAAATCTTGAAAAGGCGTGTGAAGAGATATTAAATCAACCTTGAAATGTTTCAATACAAGTACAACACATGAAAGAGAACTGCTTTAACACAACCAGTCAAGTTGTCTTATTTTTTATTTAATTTTTTGTTTCCAGTGCTAATCTCAATCTCTCTTAACCTTACCAAGAAAAGTGCAATGAAAACAATAGTGTAGGCCTGTCACAATAACAACTTTTTGTTTTGCGATAGGTCTCGGTCTGGTTCCAAATGAACTCTAGTACATCTAGTAAACCTGAATAAATAGTAAATAAACATTTTCTACCAAAAAGTGCAAAGTAACAAGTAGAAAAAAAGAAAAACGCTCAAAGAACTTGTATGGAGATTTTTCCATCTACAGATTTTTCCCTAACCTTCTTTTCTCTGTAAATGAAGGATGCACACTATTGCTGAGAAACACAATCACTACTTAGCAGTCAGATGTCCGTATGTACAATAGTGCACATCTTTTCATTGTTTAATTATGTAATTTTTTTCCCTGTAGTCATTCAGAGTTTCACTTTGAGGTGAGGTGAGGTTAGAGGAGTCATTAGGCGCGTTTCCATTACAGATTTGCGCAAAACTTTGGCGATATTTTATAAATG
>NW_015628336.1:123858-154668 GCF_001515625.1 Sinocyclocheilus rhinocerous
GTAATGGAAACGCACCTAGTGTTTGAATACCACACAAACGGCTCCATTAATCACAGTATCTAATCAGTTATTGGTTATGACTGCTGTAGTATTGGCCCCCCATGGCAATAACCTATAACAGTGACACCATATCAGTTACTGCAACTGGCTCTAGAGAATCTCTCTCTTCCTGGCTCAAAAAGAAAAATCTATTGAATCTGTCTCTAATAATTCATTGTCACTGTTATCCAGTAAAAGAAGTCGAAACTTGTTTCTGCACATTGTTGTTAAACGTGTTTAGTAGTGAAGGAATATGACTTGGGTGGTTCTTCACCTAAAACATCAACAGAATGTGGACTGTGTTACATGTGTTATGAATATAAATCTTGAGGTACACCAAGTCTCACTGACCTGGAAAGAAAATAATCTGCACTACTAATACGATTGGAGAACTGGGGCAGAAAATGCAGCCTTTACAACAGTGCCAATTATACTACAAACCTGTAAGATGGGCTAACAAGTGTAGTTTTCGCTCTTTGACTTTAGATAACAAACTTACCATCAAAAGGCATGTACTCTATGAATCTCACATCCAATGGTTTCCTCTCTGTCAGTGACACAAAGTCAATCAACTCGTCTTCATTCAAACCTCTCATAACCACACAGTTCACCTGAGAAGAGAGACACAACTTTACCACAATGAACGAATAACTGAGGTTTCCCAAGTTTCAGTGCAAAAAGACAACTTACGAATATTAATGAAGAGCTAGGTGTTTTAGGTGTTGCTAGAAAGGTGGTAATAAATGCCCTAAAGTGGTTTTAAGAACTCTAGCATTTGACACTTTCTGAGTACTTTTGCTAACTGAAAGCTTTGAAGCTGTATCCTTCATTGACATTAACCATTTTATACATCAAAGGGGATTATCTATTCAGATGTTTTGAGGCAAGTACATTACCTTGACCGGATTGTAGCCCATTTCAATAGCCTTTTCAATGCCTTCCATCACTTTATGAAACCCTGCAAGTGGTACCAATATTAAGCATCAATTAGAAAGCACATATTTTAGGTAGTGACACCCCAAAATTTGGCAACCAGAAATGCTCTGCCAAAACAGCGTTTCGGGTCGAAATAGTTTTGGAGGGCTGAAACCATCAATCAAAACAATGGCATTTAATTAGCACTGCTACTATGGCATGTTTTGTGTACATAAGTTGAATAAACTACAAAAGATAAGAAGATTATACAGCTTAAATATTTGGCATTACAAGTTAATGAATGAATGGATAAATGATCTACCTCTCAAATCCATGACAAAAGTTTCACTGGACCATGTTAATTTAGCTACAAGTTTTTACCCAATAATGTATCAAGACTCAAATTGATAATAAAAGAAGATTATGAAACAAGTACATGGAGTAATCCCAACTTGAACTGTACATTTTCATAACCCTTTTGTCATTTTCAGCTTTTTGAGTTCGATAATGGAGGTAAACCGTTTCATACACTTTCTCCATGTTCTGCTGCTACCTTTGTGCTTCAAGACATTCAGTCTGAATTTCATCATCCATGACACCCCATGCTTTCTATCTGCTCTTATCTACAGTACATCCCTCCTGGAGGAATACAAACTTTGTTTTCTGCGTACTGGAGCTTAACAGCATCTTGTACCTTTTTAGTTCGATAATGGAGGTAAACCGTTTCATACACTTTCTCCATGTTCTGCTGCTACCTTTGTGCTTCAAGACATTCACAGTCTGAATTTCATCATCCATGACACCCCATGCTTTCTATCTGCTCTTATCTACAGTACATCCCTCCTGGAGGAATACAAACTTTGTTTTCTGCGTACTGGAGCTTAACAGCATCTTGTACCTTTTCGTCTAGTGATGAACTCAAATTTGGCAGGGACCAGAGTGTCTAGACTGATGTTGAGTAGATTCACTCCAGCTTTCTTTAGACTGGGCAACAGTCGGGTCAAATTCATCCCATTTGTAGTGACTGCAATGGTCTTTAGACCCTCCAACTTCCTCAATTCCGCTTTCAGAAAGAAAGGAAAAAAAGAGTTTAATTAGCGTTTCTGACTGTAACATTGTTTTGTCATGCGTGTAATGCAGAATATTAGCCATAAAGTGTGAAACATTCAGCACATGATCAGTGACTAACAAAATTATTAGCAGTGCTAGTCTCACCGTAACAATGACATGTGCACTGAAATAAATTGACTTCAGAAAAATTGGTCCTACCCTAAAGGCCCTTTCACAAGGGACCCGGCGATCGCGAGTGTCTAGTTCAGGGGTTCTCAACACTGGCCCTCGAGGTCCACTTTCCTTCAACCTTGATCAAACTCACCAACCAGTAACTTTCTAGTAATCCTGAAGACCTTGATTAGCTTGTTCGGGTGCGTTTCATTAGGGTTGGAGCTAAACTCTGCAGGAAAGTGGACCTAGAGGGCCAGAGTTGAGAACCCCTGGTCTAGTTCATTCTCAATGGGAGGCATGCGGAAAGCTGCAAAACACAGGCGGATTTCGCCCCCTGAAGATAAAAATATTGTATCTTTTTGTGAGCTGCAGCGGCAGCCGCGTCAGTTTCAACCAATCAGTGAACAGATTACTAACAACCAATCATAGAACATTTGTTCTATGATTGGAGAAGATTGTTTTAAAGGGGTCATATGATGCTATTTTAAAGATCATTATTTTGTGTATTTGGTGTAACAGAATATGTTGACATGCTTTAATGTTCAAAAAACACATTATTTTTCAAATACTGTACATTCTTTAGGCAAATCATCAAAAACAACTTCACTTGTGCCAAACAAAAAATAAAAAGGTAAATAATGACAACAATTAATGACAGAATGACACAAACACAAATTTTCGTTATGTTTTATTTAGATTTTTTAGTAAATACAAAGGTGATGTTGACAATTGTAACTATGGCAACATCCGCTCCGAGACCGCAATGCAACCACCGCCTCAACTGCAAAAAACGCTTCCACTACCAGAGAAGGCGGCAGCCGCACGGCGATTCCACCGCTTGCCGCGTCCCGTGTGAAAGGGCCTTTAGTCTCCAAGTTAAAATACCCACCGTACATTAATAGTATGAACTGACTGTCATTTCATAATTGCAGATATTCCGAAATCCAACATAAGATTAAGATTTTGATATGTCTATATCACTACTATGTTATGATTCAAAGTAACAAGCATTTACAAAACTAACAAAAGGTGAAGTTACCTATTATATGCAGAACATCTGGGCGAATCAGAGGTTCTCCTCCAGTCAGTCGAATCTTGTTAACCCCCTCTCGTACAAAGAGTCTGGCTAGCATCAACAACTCCTCTGCTGTTAAGAGATGTGAGCGAGGGGTGAGCGTTACCCCCTCCTGTGGCATACAGTACTGACCTGAGAAATAGAAGACGTTTCATTAAAAATCATTATTGATTATACATTCTTGTCATGCCTTTAACAATGACAAAGAAAGAGTAAAAGAAGCATGCATATAAAAATTTTTTTTTTTTTTTTTTTTATTTTTATTAATATTAACCTTTGGATCAAACTAATATTCATCAGGCAAAGGTGTTTTGATGTTAAAACTATTTAAGACTATGTGTTACACTGGTTCTACCCATGAAAACCCCTTACCTGTGGTAAAATCACTGTACAATGTACAACCTCTTGTGGCTTATTGCTGTAGTTAATAAACCATTATTATAGTAGGATATTTTTATTGCTAATCAGGAATACCTTTGATTACTAATTAGTAGAGCTTCATTTGGACTGGTAGTATTGAACAAGTCAGTGTTAACAGACAAGAGAAGCCAATGTCTTTTTACAAAGCATACAGTATGTGAGAGACTTACAGCGGAGGTTACATTTCTCAGTGAGAGAAATGCGAAGGTAATTATGCCTGCGTTCAAAGGAGTCCGTAAGGAACGCTGAGAAAGGCAGGACATCCTTCAGGACTCGCCTATGACTACCTGGAACCACAAGCTCTCCGACCTGCAGAGAACAACAAATATAACATGATAGGGATGACAAACACAAAACTCACGGTTCGGATCATATTATGGTTTTTGAGTCACAGATCGGATTGTTTTTTTTCGGATCAGTGAGAAAAAAAAAAGTTCTATGTAATTTGCTTTCCATTTATTACTTAAAGCTAAGTACTTCTTCGATACCAAACATTTAATCAAACATGATTACATTTCCTAGTCCAGTAGTCAAAATATCATTGAAATCTCACTTGTGATTATCTACAAAAAAAAAACAGGGACGTTTTTGTTTTTTAATTGTTGTGGTTTCCATATATTAATATCAAAATTAATAATTACAATGATGTTTGAAAATCATCATACTTACCCTAGCTTATTAATAGACCTACAATTCACCAAAAATCACACTATTAAAAAAGTTAATAGTAACTATTACAAATAGTGAACAGATCAAAATATGATTATAACAAACTTATTTACAAAATCACATTAAAAAATAAAACCATAAATATGAGATCATGTTAAATAAAACTATTTAAATATATATATTTTTTTTTTTTACATTTTCTGACTGTATTTAACATTTTCACAGACTGCGAGTATAAAGTACTTGCAAGTTTTCAAAGGATTTTTTCCCCAAGTTATTTTATGTTTATTTTGGAAATGGATTTTTACTATCCCTAATCAGGCTTATTATTTTGCATTTTGGGCTAATTTTGACCACAAAGTATGAGATTTCTGCAAATGTAATTGTTTATTTATAATTTTTTTTATTATATCAGTGACTGTGAAAGTTTCAGGAATCTTTAATAATACTGTGTGCAAAACAATCCCGCAACTTTATCATGACTTGTTATAAAGTGCACACAAACAGTATTACTTTGTTTTAACATGTATAGTTAGTATGTGACTACCTTGAAGAAACCAATAACGGCGTCTCTTTTGATAATTGATGATAATAGCGCTCTGCTCTCATCCAAGTTCTTCATGGCTAGAGTAGCGGCGCGCGACTAGTAATCAGTATAGCTCAGTAGCTTAGTATAACGTGCAGTAAAACGGGAACATTTCCGGGAACTGCTCCACTTTGGGACAGGACCATCGCGCTGTGTGAAATGCATACTGAACAGCGGTACAAAACTGGACAGGACACCAAAAACGGGGACGTCTGGTCACCCTACCGTATGGAACCCGTAATGACAAATCAGCAGAACAAAATAGTTTGCATTCACAGTCATATTAATACAAGGCCAATAAAATGAGCAGATTGTGTGTGTGTGTAGGCTATTGTCCAGGTTATGTGAAGCCCATTGATAGTGAGACTTTTAACAGTAAACATGCACACAATACAAGGCCAATAAAATGAGCAGATTGTGTGTGTGTGTAGGCTATTGTCCAGGTTGTGTGAAGCCCATTGATAGTGAGACTTTTAACAGTAAACATGCACAACGGCAAAGACTATAGAATAAAGGGACTTTGACAACGGCTTCTCATGTTATACAGCGTGACATCCATTACTGATTTGTCTGGATTGGTACTTTAGTGAGAGTCTTATGACCAAACTGTTGTAAAGAAAGACTCATTTATAATTTGTCACACTTTAAATCTGTTATGTTCAGTACCCACTCTAGCATGAAGCATAAATGAAACCATGTGTATACCTTACTTATATACTAGAGATTTACCATAATACATATATATTTTAAATGCATTAATACAATGACAATTATACATTTTTCAAATTTGAGGGCTAGTTTGTACACAGTAATGAACTGGTATGCAGAATGATTACCATATTCATAAACCATATAAATTGTACTTTACTTTAATACGCAATTACATCATTTATTTCAAAGCATATCCCTTACAAAAATTAACCATGGTTTTATAGTAGTAAAAGTGTAGTAACCATGGTTTTTTGGCGTATTGATTAACATTTGTATAACCAGTTTCCATACAAATACCATGGCTAAACTGGTTAGTGTAGCAAAACCCTGGTTAATTTGTGGTTACCAATGTTTAACTATAGTAACCACGTTTTTTTGGTTTTATTTGTGGTCCAACCATGGTTAATTTTACTGTTTAAAAATAGAATTTTATCGTTTTTATTTATTTTTTTCTGCATTATATAAACAATAAACAACCCATAATACTTAATATACATAAAGTTTAATAGGCCACAATCATACATCAGCACAACCAACAAACAAACAAAAAATACATGTTAGGCCACATGTTACATGAACACGGACAACATTCAAACAGCATTAGCCATTTAAAATTCGATATGTTTCGGCAAGAGTTTTCAAAACTACGTGTATTAGCCTATAATTAATGTCATCACGTGACTTTACAGCGTTTCATGATCTCGTACCTGTGCAGCAGTGGCAGGTGTAAATGTATGTGTAAAAGGTGTAAGGAAACACACACCTGTTCCAGTCTGTTCTCTTCATGAGTAACGCCGGAATACCATCGACACGCTCGATATCTCCCACATGTCTGGAGAACTGCCCGCTTTGTGCAGGCCTCAGCCGCGGCCTGTGCTCCTAAAATAAGGCGACTAAATGTGCTGCAGTTTAATGCCATCGTCAAAAGCAAAAATGTCTATGTTGAAATGTGGGCATAATCTGCGTTTGTAGCGGCTGGTTTAAACTTGACATGCAGTTCGCCTGGAACATTAACGAGGGGGTTGTCTTTGCGCAGCCAATCAACGTCAAGGAGCATCTACAAGAATTCTGGGCAATATAGTTTCATGATTGTGAACTACAAACTACGAAAATACGACAAGGGACTTTGGTTCTGATGAACATCTGTTATAACGTGCTGTTAATGATTTCACAGTCCTCTGAAGTTACTCATCTTTTCCTGTGAGAGCAAATTTGGAGTTCGAACTTGGACTGTTGTACACATGCAGCTGAAATGGATAAATCGCTATTTTTGAGTGCGCTGAGATTAGTAAATTAGTAAAGCACAATTATATTGCATATTTTTGGTCAGTTTGGGCCTCTGTCCTTCTTTTTTTTTTTGTCCTATTATCCTAGAGTTGCTGATATTTAGTGTTGGGGAGTAACTAGTTACATGTAACGGAATTACGTAATTTAATTACAAAATAAAAGTAATTGTAATCAGTTACAGTTACTGAGAAAAAATGTGTAATTAAATTACAGTTACTTATGAAAATGTTAAGGATTACAAAGGGGGGGCTTTTTTTTCACACACACTCCCACATACAGATTTAATTGATTTCTTTCATAAATTGCAGTGACTGCTCTAAAATATGAAACACCAATGTTTCAGGAGTTTAGAACATGCTTATTCGATAACTCTTTTATTTCCTATATGGGTTTATATATAGCTATGCTTCATTTTTTAAAGATTAACTGTTTTTTCTAAGGCATTGTTAGATTCCAGTGTTTACTGTTATAGCTATGTAAAGATTTGATTCCAAAAACAGTATCATAACTAATAAAATATTTCTTGTTATGATTTTAAATATGTATTTAACCTCAAAATGATCTCAAAGTAAGTCTGATTTTGTGGTGGCTGTGCTTCAAAGGGGACATTGATCTTCCACAATTTGGTATGATTCTTTAGGGTCTTCATGAACGGCCTGCAACATACTTTGGTTAAAGTTCCTCAGTGGTTGTGTAAAACAACACCCTTTTTACCTTGCTCTGTTCACGGCGACTCATTTTGGGGCATGTCCCTTTAAATGCTAATGAGCTCTGCTCACCCGCCCCTTTCTTCCATGGAAGAGCAAAGGCGATTTAAAAATAATCATAAAAAAATATAAAGTGTTAGACTTACTTATTCTGGAGGTGCAGCTGGATCACGAACAATGGGTACTGATTTTAACTTTTTAACAAAACCTGCCTTGAAAATCAAAACGGCTTGATAATTGAGACTGTTTAGGATTTTGGGGGATTAACATTTCCAAAGTAACCTTCCCAACACTGCTGATATTATATGGCTACAAATTACGATGTAATTCAGATAGCTTGTAATGTAAATCAGTTAGATCTTTATAACAGTATAGAAGACTACTTACATAAAATGCACATAAATATCAGTTGTCACTCTATATGTAACAAAAATGTCTTAATAAAATACTTTGTTTTATAATCAGAGCTGTGTTTTTCTGTGGGGGCAAGACTACAATTGATTGAAATGTAAATAAACTTCCTCAAAAGCCTGATAAAACATTATTTTATATTCACATTTAACATGAGAATTTGTGCATTAATCCTTGAGGATTATTATTCTGTTTCTTAGAAGAAATATAAGCTATTTCACATTTTGAATTGTATTTATTACATTGATAATAGCTTTCATGTTAATTATAATTTCATATAATTTCACTTGTATATACTAAAAATAACTTATTTGTGTTGCTTTTAAATAGCAACGTTGAAAAGAGAAACATGTAAAATAATGTCCTATAACCCGTATGTAGCACTCTTTAACCACAAGGTGGCAGTATAAATCTATTGTGTTTGTGTGCCGTTTTTGCCTGTTGACTATTATACATTTCAAATACTACCATTTTGTTGTCCCTTGAAAGTGGAATTATTAGTAAATTAGAAATATAGAAAGATAACTGAAGCAAGAGGCTTTTTCATTTATAATGAACATTGCATGACAGAGAGCTACATTTCCCCCAAAACAGCATTAGACTATGTGTTTCACTTGTAAAAATACATAATAAAATATCAAAGCAGTCCACATCCAGTAAAGGAAACACTGTAATATTCTATTGTTGAAATGATGGAGTAACAGCACTTTTTAACGTATGGCTAATGTAGGAAGAATCAAATACATCAGTAAATCATGCTAAATACAATAGTTTTGTATTAGTCTAGAGGTGTTTGTTTGTTTGTTTGTTTGTTATTTACTGTTAAATCATTATAAAAGATTAAACCTAATCTAAAGTGACATCTTGTAAAAATGTGGATGTACCTTGGAAAGGGAGTATTAAAGTATAATTTGTTTATGGTTGCCTGATAAGCACATCATGTCTTGAATAAAATTATTTTATATACTGCCCTAATATAAATGATTGCTGTGTAAATGTGTCTTAACTGATATACCAAATCTAATCTCATCATTTGTATTAATTTTCTATTCTATTGATATTCTGTTTATATATCTAAGCTATTATATATATATATATATATATATATATATATATATATTCAGTGTGCAAGTAGTTTTAGTAATGAGTCATGGAGCTGACAAATATTTGGAAGAGCATCATTCTTACAGTTATTTGAGACATCAATGCTGTGATATATCTGAAATAATATGCATATACACATTTCAGAATTTAAAATCGAAATATTTATTTCAAAATAAAAGATTTCCACACAGACACATGAATTTGGCCTAAAGCTCAATACACATCCGCAAAACAGCCATGAATGTTTTTAAAAATGGACTCAAATCTCAAACTTGGCAAATAATTTTCAACCTAGTACATAATCATTACAAAATTTGATCTGGTGAAATGAGACAATGGGTCATCCACTCATACTAATGCAAGATAATGAATGCACCTTTAACCAAAACATCAGTTTTGACATTTGAAATTAATATAGAGTGATTTTTTTCAAGTGAAAGTAAACCCCCACAAACCCTAATTTTTGTATGGCCAAATTAGCATCCTAACATACAAATTTAAATATTTTTATTTTTACATAAAGTGCAGTTTGATAACCAGAGCTACAGAAGAAGCACCGATGAATTATGAGCAGGAAGTATTGTATTTAAAACTGTACATACAGTGCATGCAAGTATGCACATGCTTATTTTGCTTCTTGTTTCCTCTACGCCATTTATAACCCCATTTATGAAATATTTCATGTATTTTACAAAGCAAGTATTCTTGATGTCTTACATTGTCATTACTGTCATCAGTTGGACAAAGCAAAGCCGTCTATCAAAGTTAAATGACAGATTTAGGTTCACAGACCACAATTAGGATGACTAAATCTGCATCTTTGATTACGTGCGGAAATTAGAGATGAATGCATAACTGACGCATAAAGCAGGTGCATTCAACTATCTTGCGATTGACTCAAAGAAACACAGAAACACCACACTGTAACAATGAGATATCCAACATACGCCAAACACTGTGCACAGCAAAATACGACTATCCAAAAATACCACTTTGGAAATGTTTTTATTATCATTATAATCGATTTAAATGTATTACCAAAGGAACAACACTGCCTTACGTATTGCTGTTTTTGTAGGTTGTTTTCTGTCTTTCAACAGTTAAAGCAATAAGGAGAGAGAGAGAGAGAGAATGCACACCGATAAGCAGGACTTGTGCAGAAAGCTGTACAGATGGCTTGCTCAAATTACACAGGTTTCAAAGACCAACAGAGAACAGTTTACAGCACGCAGTCCTTAAACATTTTCCTGTTTTTTTTTTTTTTTTTTGGTATTAAATTGGTTTTCGCAACTAGAATCTCTCATACTCCATTTAACAAACACTGAAATGATCTCCTAGATCCTTAAAAGTTGCTGACATAAATAAAGCAACAAAGTCCTTCAAACAGAAGCCACATTTGTTTCAGTTTGCTGCATCCTGTACAACTAAATACTCACATTCACCCTCAGTTATTATCTGACTGTGGCAACAGTGACCTTGAGATCTCTCTGAAGTTCAGTCTTCTTTTCCCAGGAAATGTTTTTCAAGAAATATTGCAATGTGTATCTTTTCTTCAGTGTCTGATCAGTGTCAGTGTCAGTGTCACACCACACTCACCTTTTGCATCAAACGTTCAAAATCATTTTGCGTTCCCTGTCTTAATCCATCACTGTAAAGAATGGCGTTTTATTTGATTGTAAGGTTGCTGACAAAGAGCATCTGTTCAGGAGTGCGGCAAAAAAAGCCAACCAGTGTTTCAGGGAGAAGTGCTCCTATGGCTGATATATGATTCAGTTTAAACTGTACCCCGAAAAAAGGGCCAATCAAGACATGAAAGTACATATTATAAAAGTAATAATTTTTTAATTATTATTATTTGAAAACCACAGTGTGCGCCAATACAAAAGCGGTATTGCCATGTCAGGGTTAGAGGCAGAGCCTAATATGGCTAGAGTTTCCCTCGTGTACACCGTTATATTGTGTTCTCTGTGCAAATGCTTCTAGTAATGCTTGTATGGCTCACTGACACAGACAAAAATCCCTGACAGTAGATTCGCTGATGCTAGAAAGTGTTTTTGTTTGTTTGTTTGCTTTACATAACAAAAGCTACGTAAATTTGGCAAATGATCTTAGTGCTTGTGCCGCATATACAAAATATCAACAAAGGTCAGCATTTTATTATACAAGACGGTTCTTTCGACACTCAGCAGTGAGGCTCATCCAGTGAACCCGAAATATTATAAACAGCAGGACACAAAATACAAAGGGACACATATCACACGTCACAAATACAAAGATGTTTTGAGGGCAGCTATCTACCGTAGTGTCCAATGTCTTATTTTGTACCTATCAAGAATTCGATTTCGCAAGCAATTCCAATCTCTTATTAGTCAGGCTGGCTAGCAGGAAATACCGTGCTCTTCTGTACAGGCAGCCGACTAAAGATGAAATCTCTACTCCCGCTTTTTTCATCTTCATTCCAGAAACTCACCACTATTTGTAGCTGAAACAGCGAGTGGGATTTGCACATACGTTTAAACAAGACACCAAAAACTCTCTTCTGAAACGTTTAAATAAAATGAGCAAATTAGCCCTTGAGGGTGAAGTCCTCACTCAAATCCCAGCTGAGGGTGCTCTGGAGATCCACGAGAATGGATCAGATTTTCCTTCAAAGTGCCAACAGGGTGGGAGAATTTAGGGAATCGGAGGATTGGTCGCCGCTGCTACTGCTGCGGCGGTGGGCTTTGGAGCAGGACTCCGATGATGGCGAAGGACTCTCGGGCTCAAGCATGCTGGGGTAGGTGAAGATGAGGCTTGGGTTGTTTGGGGTGGACAGCGGGGTGGAAGCTGCCACCAAGGGTGTGTTGAGGCTGTCTCCATCAGAACACAGATACATGCCGCCACCTAGGCAGATGGGCTTGATGACTGAACGCTGGATTTTTCCTTCTTCCTCATCGTGGTCTTCTTCCAAAGGCTCCTGTTTAACCACCACTGGGTTGAGGGTACTCATCAGTCCCCGGGGACCCAGGTTGGACCGCATGGTCAGAGGAAGGGGCGTACACTGCTGGGAATGCGAGCTCTGATGGCGTTCTTCAGGGGGCAGTTTGCACACGGGGCTGTGGGCCACCAACATGAATTCCAACTTGTCCTTTTCCTTCTGCAGGGTCTCGATTTCTTTCTGCAGGTCAGCCTTCTCCTCCTCTAACTTCTCGGTCTCCTTGAATGAAAACAAGAAATGCAATGAACGATCATGCTGCATTTAGTCTGATGTTCATTTGGACTGTGAATTGATTTACAGTAGTAATTATGCTGGTAATTGTTGATTCAACATTGAAGCATTTTAACAAGTTTAACAAGGTCGCTGTCAGGGTGTTGTTAAGTGTTCTGGGTGGTCTTAGTCAAAAATTTCTACGATATTCTGGTCTTTAATGTAAGCCTATATTACGGTTGCACAATTAATCGAAATAAAACCAAAATAGCGATATGGATTAGTGCGATTATAATGTCGAAAAAAGCTGCTATTTAATTGAATATAACTATATATTTTTTTAATTAGTAGTAATAATCAATTATAACTTCTAATTACTATTATTTTAATAATAATAGTAATTATAATACACAAATAAATAACAACGATAAACATATTTATTTTATTGGATTTGTTTAAATTTTTTTTTTAGGCAAATTATCTTAGAGTGTAAAGCCAATTTCATCCACTCTGAACTCTCGGAGCACTTCGGCACTATAAAAACCACACCCATCCATAAACACGAGCAATTATTTCCCACATTTCTTTGTTAAACAGAACACTTGACACAGCACCAAATATTTTAAAACAACTGTCAAAGCCTCCAGAAGGTTAAAACACTGACATAACAATGTGGCTAGACAGTCATAGGTAAACCGTAGCTGTCTTTGACTCATTCATATGGCTATGAGGAAGAAGGAAACTCAAAGCAAAACAAATGCTTAATTTGCAAAGAAAGAAACAGTGCATTTGAAAAAAAGGGCATAGTTATTGTCACAAAAGATACAGTTCCTTATTTGGTAATGAATGAAGCGGAGAAATGGGGGGAAGGGACGAGGGAAGATAGCAGTGTGGGGGGTTTGATGGTTAGCTGCGGTTTCCTCTTCGAACGATATCAGACGTTTGCTGCCCTCCAACCCCCTGTAGCACATTCCTGCCTCGTGTTTCAGGTCTGACAGCCTGAGAGATGCCATTATAAAGCTAAGGGACTCGGGGCATTCCCATATCTGCCAGACAACACTGGTCTTTTTTCAGCTTTTAACCACTGAGAATTGTGTGAAAATAAGTCTTGAGATAGTTGTGGACATTTTGTTCGAGGTATTTATATGTGTTATTTTAGAGATTGTTTTCTTTTTTCTTTTGTAACATCAGTAGAAAACTCACCCCCTGCAGCATGTCGGTCAGTTCTCTTCTGCGGTTCCGACATTTTGCTGCAGCTAGTTTGTTTCTTTCTCGTCTAACTCTCCGTTTTTCTTCTTCCTCTGGGGCGAGCTGCACACAACAGGAGGAGTGAGCACTTGCACAAGTAAACTTTTGCAGTTGTTTGTGAGAAATCATTCTTACAATGTAACATATCTATTCATATTATACTTATACAATAAAGATTGTTTCAATGCAGCTTCACAGTAAAAAGAAAAAGAAAATAATAGTATTAATGTTGCAAACTTCTGCTGTCATGCAGCTCTAAAAAAATGTTATTCAATAATTCAGCAGATGTTAGCACATTAAAAATGGGTTTTTGTACTATACGTTAAAACTGGTTTTGTTGGTTTGATTTTGTGTGTGTGCTTCAAAGAAGAAAAATGTTAACACTAACCTGCTCGTCTCGCTTGCGTCGCCCACGTGTGTCGCCGATGGACCGGATGACCCCGGGCCGTGTGAGGGCTGTGTGGCCGAGGAGGCTCGGGCCACTAGACACAGACAGGCCGTACGGGTGAGGCCGGGAATATGGATTAGACATGGATGTGATTACTGTGGGCTGAACCATCCACTGCAGGTCCTGACTGGTCGTTATGGCATTAATTGTTGGAATAAAGGCACTGCTAGAGCCAGGCATGTCTACTCTGTACTTCTGTGGGGGGAAAAAAATAAAGTATTAAGAGATTGAAGTGTAAATATTTATGAAGAAACTAGACTTTCATTGTACGTTAAAAATTGTATGATTCATTTTTAGTCTTTGTTACTGCAGTTGTTTTACAAATTCCCATCATCACAGATTAATGAATCATTCCACGTGCTACCTTGCTCTGCGCCCTCTTGACTGCTTGACCCCCAGAGCGACAGGGTGACACACACAGGGTGAATCATGGGAAAGCCCACAACCCTCCCTGACAGAAGCCGACCAGGGTTAGATAATAGCCTCTGTGATGCAATGGGCAACGGATTCACTGCTGTGTGGGTATACAACAGATTTTTGTTTTTTGAAACTAAATAAGAAGCGAATATGACTTATAACAAGTACATTGTTTATAAGACAACTGAAATAAAATGTATTTATTATTAATATTTGTTAATGCTGTAATAACATTCTCAACTATTTTATTTGCTAATTAACAATAATTAATATTGAAGTCCCACTTTATATTAGGTTTTTAACTACTATGTACTTACATAACATTTTCTTTTAGGTACAATGCACCTAGACAGGCTCCATCACTTCCTGTTTTTAAATCTAGCCTAAAAACCCATTTTTATAGTTAGCCATTTAATGCTATGTGAGAGCTGCTTTCTTTTATTGTATTGTTGACTGTTTGTATCATTGATATTTTTATTCTTTTTTTGTGTGCACTTGCTGTTTTTTAAAAAAGTGCTTTATGAATAAACTTTGACATTGACTTTGTCTATTCTGTACACGTTGAATTGCAAAACAAGTTGGCTGGTAAGTTCAAGGTAGGATACAGTTATGGTTCGGGACAGGTTTGGTGGTATGGTTAGGTTTAAGGATGGGTTAAGGTGTAGGGGTAGAGTCAACAGTGTAATTACAAAAGTAACTACAGAAATTAATTACAGAAAGTTTTTTTTAAATGTATAATTACAATGTAAAAACATGTATGTACACAATAAGTCCATTGTATCCAATGATTAATTTAAATGTAAGTACACAGCAGTTAATGACACTTAATACAAAAGTGGGTCCATTACCCAAATATTAACGGTAAAATGTACCCAAATTATATATTTTTTACATATGTAGCCTGACATGCTGAATCGCGTTATAAGACCGCTCTTTATTCCAGTCATCCGGGAAACTGAACTGGGATTCCGTGCCAGCACATTCCATCCACCAAATTCCAGAACATTCACACATTCCTGGTGGGATTTTAACGGGAAACTGACTTAATGTGACGGACTATGTTTACCACAGTGGGAATGAATTACGGGAAGCGCGGTGTTGTTTAAAACGATAACAGCAATCATTACGCGCGCGCGCGCACAAAAAAAAAAAAAAAAAAAACAACAACAAAAAACAGCATCCTGTAGTTGAATTTTCAGCATCTCCATTGGAGTAGTGATGATAACCTGGCACATGCCCGCAGCACATCCAGCCAACATCTCTCTAAATACAGTCAGCCCTCTCCTGTAACAAACAAGGACATGATTATAAATGTATATTTTATAAGAACTGCATTTGAACAAGCACTAATATGTGCAGCAGTAGCTAACGTACCCATCTTTGGAAAGGTGGCACCGGAAGAAGTCATTGGCAGCCAGTTTGATGGCCTTCTCAGGAGTGACCAGGGTAAGATTAACCGCAGCGCCTAAACATAGCTAAACGTCAATGTTCGTAAGTCTCACTTTAGTGCTTTATTTTCACTAAAAGTATAGTGTTTCTTTAACGTGGTAGAGAAGAGTTTTCCACATCTAAGTATTGCGAAAGACTCCACTGACGTCCAGGAACTGTCGCGTTTGTTTCTCACTGAATCCATCACAAGCGGCCGGTAAGGTCAACATATAAACATGTTATTGAATCATTCTATGAAGCTCTGTTGTGTTGCGAAATGAGCGCGTTGCGCTAATTTCTCCTGAAATGTACCCGAATTTCCCCCTTCACTTGATTTCCCCCCAAAAGGAGTCAAAACAGCACAGGCGGGAATCGAAAGGGGGCAGTTTATTCCATGAGTTTAGTAGATAAAATAGCAACCCTACAAGACGATGATGCTCGGAAATGTCTGACAGGGACTGTTAAACGTACCAGATGTGATTAAAATACCAGAGTCTGGGGAACAAGTTGCCAGACTGACCGGTGCACAAGCTCCCCATTCATTACACTGAGATCAAGAAAGGAAAATTCTCACAAAATTGGCTAAAACTCCTAAGTGAAGCAGAGCTGCTAGTGAAACTTTACTTGAAACATGATATAGAATGCATTTTAATGTAATACTCCTGGTATAACCATAGACAGATAACTAGGATAAATTATAGGCCTATAACAACTGTGATTAACTTTATTTAACACACACACACACTCCCACTCCCACTGCTTTTCTTTCAACATAGACCATTTTGCGAGTCTGTGAGCTTTTTTTCTCCATGCAGAAAGATGCATATATCATCCCCATCACTCATATGTATTAAAAACATGCATTTACTGAAATATAATTGTTTAACTGGCAAATGACATTGACTGCAATCAAACGGTCTATTGCAATTTAATTTAATTCATCATATCAGCCAGTTCTAGTCAGTTCTTTGAAATGTATAACCCAAAGTCTGTGTAAAATGTCTTCATTTAGGTATAGGCTACAAGTCCTCACTGGTCTCATCTTTTTAAATTTCCATGTACTCGATATCCGAATTGGCTTAATTTTTCTCCACCCTAAACTTTACAGTTTAACTACGGCTAAAAGTTTTTTTTTATTTTATTTTTTTTATATATATATTTTCAGATAAACAGATGTAACATTTTCTGAAGGTTAGTAAAGTGCAATAGCTATGTGGAAGTCCCGGAAGTGTCGCATCCTGTGGCCACTACGCACTCTCCGTGGGTTTATTTCACATTACGCACACCACCCACGCCATTGCTACCCTTATCTGACGAGATTCCTAATTCCACGGAAACATAATGTTATGAGTGCCAACATGTGCACTATCTTAACAAAACGATAGACTGCAAGACGGGGGGAAAAAATCACCTCTGGGAATAATTTATTAAGAGAGCAAGACGGATTCCTCTGATAGGATTTTACGCATTTTGCGGCGATGCATACAAGCTATATGCGTCCTTCGTGCACTTTCTTTTGAAAATAATGATCAGAAACGATTAACTTATTTTAAAACCTAGCAATTTATAAAAACAGTCATATAAAAATGTAGCATACGCTGTATTCTTAAGGTATGCATGTATATAATTTTTAAGCACTTATAACACTTGAGTTGCTTTTCTATCAAAAACATGCATACAGGGCCACTGAATGTACTTCAGTTTACATCATGTAAACGACAGCCAATGACTCTTACTGCCAGTCCTCGATGTATAGAAAGTGTGGTCACTTTTTACGTGACAGTTTAGGCTATTGACTGGAAAATGTGCTAATGTGTTCTTATTTAGCAGAGCTGCTTCTAATTACATATTGCCATTGTTGTTTATTGCAACAACACGTCGTTTAGTATGTGTAATGTAGTATGAGCACTGTGATGTAAAGTGTGTGAAGCGAATATGCTGTGGATAAATGCATATCGTTACCTGTTAGTTTGGAATTAATTATGATAACATGGTAGGACTAGTTATGTAAACCAGAAGTGTGTAAACATGTGAAGTGTAATCAGGATACGGACACTCGAGCACATCAGCAGGCTACCTGGTAGTTGGAGGCGGGGATGGGGCTGGTGTCCGGGTGCGCCGGTGAGCTGCTGCTGCCGCGGGAGGATGTGTCGTATGTCCCGGTGTAATCCTGGTACATGATCCAGGGAAAGAGGAGGAGATTTCAGAAGGTAGATAATGAATTCCCACACGATCAGAGTGTCTTCAGTGGCAAAAAAGCACTTCCAAGCAAATCGATTCCTTTATACCTAATCTAAAAATGATATCCAAAATACTTCTTAATGGTCAGTATGTTAAATCCAGGCGTATCTATGCAATATTATATTATTACTGAAGTCAACGCTCTCAAATTCTGTAGTCTCTTTAACAGTCCAATAAATAGATGTTCCCGTATAAACCTAATGCCTAAAAAATCATCGCTACTGAACCAGATGAAAATGAAGGAAAACAATATCTGTGAAGCACCTACTTTTCTTCAGTGAACTCAGTGCTCTCGTAGGTTTAGTCCTGTCCCTATAGCAGTGACTCACGGCAGTGATGAGTGAACCGCTCTGGACTTTGTTGAACTGATTTTGGCGACTAAGTGAACTTCAGTGTCTTCTACAGGTCACGTCGTTAGATGACTCACTTCAATGGCACTACTCTACTTCGTAGCTCCGCTTATCAACGCCAACCTGCGTCTACGCGTCACAGCCTTGATAAGTCGCGCAGAAAAATAGGGGTGCAGCCTGTATATTTTATAGAATTATGCCAGACGTTACTATCCAGTGAAACGTTTATGAAAGAATATGGGTAAACTCTGAGTTATAGAACCAGCAATTCAGCAAAGGAGAAATGTATAAAATGCTTTAATTTGCTTTAAAACTTGTTTGCTTGTCACGGCCACCCCCGTTTCACAGTTGGTTTCGACCATTGACGCATGTTTCCAAAAATGGGCAGTTGCGTCAGAGCACACGCGCATGGGTTTCCTTGGTAAAGGCAAGGTAAAGACGCGTCAAGGATTCCCTCCCCTCTTTCCCCACCTTTAACTTTCACTGGGTGGTCTCTGTGGACACATGCCCTTGGGTCCTGCACGGAACACAGGGACAGTGTGTAGGGGTGGTCGTGGGTTTCATAGAAAGTGGCCGCAGAGCATAACTTTGCGGTCAGCATGGTGCTCTCGGAACCGTGTGTGCGCTTTTTAATATGCGAGCATGCATGTGCAGCTGCTCTTAAATTTCGCGTCTTGTCACCATGGAGTTTTAGTTTTTTCACTTTTTCGGGAGTTCGAAACACAAGATTCTTAATTCAGTATTTATTATTATTTTTTTTTTTGTATTATTCATTTCTTTATTTCATCATAACCGTTTTTCAACCTATTTACACAATTCTTCAGACATCATTTTGATGGATACATAACACACGGGTATGATATGGAGATGGTTTATATAAATGCAGTTTACCACAGTACCAGTCGGGTTTCGAACCAATGTTGTTGTGGAAACATTGATTTTTAGTTTGATATTTTCTGATAAACAGAAAAAGTGGAAATATTTCAACACTTCACTGCAGTAATGCGTTTCAGTTGAGTTCATTTTGAGGTAATGTATTTGGAGTTAAGTATGAAGATAACGTATGAGTGAACACCGGTGCACAAGACATACCCATCATTAGACTGATAGGTATACAAAATAATTGAATAAGCCATGTAAGCCAATAAGCCATTAATAATAATAATAATAATAAATATGCAATATACTACGATAAAACTAAATATACATTACATCTTATGATTTCTCTTTATATCTGGGAAGGGCTGTCGTTTGTGTTTCTCTATGTCTGCCATCTGATCTGATCTGATAGCTGAGCATTATGGAAAAGAACAAGAACAGAAGTGACGCGCGTTCCGGGTGTTGGTGAACGTCAGTCGTTGTCTGGCACAGTACTGATCTCTTCTTAGGGAAAGAGAATTATAGCTGTTCGCAGGGTAAATACGACGATTTTTAGTCTAATACCATCGATAACTGCCATAAATAGCTGAGTGGAAAGAAAACAAGCGGAAATCATACAGTATGCACTATGCACAGAAGCGTAACCACATAAATATGTGTAATTACTATGCCCTTACGAAAAGGTTACTATTTCAGATTACCATATTCATATACAATACTCCATCGCATGTGTCCATAAACCATAGCATTAACTTGGTCATGAGTGCAATATACTGATTAGCTCCTTAACCCAGATTTAATATGAGACGCATTCATTCTAATCTGATAACGTCTCTAGCCCTGGATGCACGTGGCGACTGGTACTGTAATATGAGGTAAATACAATGAAGGCACACGGGGAAGGTAAGGAGGCAATATAACTTTTACTGATGGTTTATCACGTATTTAACCTGTTAATTCAGCGCCCAACTCTCCATCACATGGGGAAAATGATGGGTGAGTTAAAACAGTAACAAAACTATATAACATTAAATAAAAAATCTCACATATTTTAATGACATAGCACAAACTGATTTACATACATTAATGCCAGAACAGTAGGCTATAGTTTCATGCTGGAATCCCCACAATTGTTGTCTTTATGCAATATGGGGTAGATTTGGTGGCACTGAGTGTCACCAAATTAAGGTCACGATCTGCCTGGGAGTCTTGGGTGGAGGCCGATGAGCAAGTGTTTTGTGGATTACTGACTAGTGAAAACACCTGATCTAGATTAGTGGTTCACTGATCTCTTGAAATTTTATTTGCAGATTTCCCTGGCAACTAATGCAGACTTGTCTGAAACAGAACAGAGCTACAATGTGAACATTCCAGGCCTGCAGGGAATACGAAACTCAGGGGACAGAAAATGAATTCATGCTGGAACATTTCCACTGATTAAGCCAATCGCATTACAGAGAAGTAGGAAACATGGCATTGGTTTGTCTATTGTACATAATCTCCCTGGTATATGAAAGACTTGCTCAAATGGTAAATGCAACACAATAATAATTCTCCAAGCAAAACCACAGCTGAAATTCAAACAGGCAAAGATGAACAACTTCTTAACAAAGACAACATATTAAAACAAAAATATTCAATTATAAAAGAGTTCATGATTATTTTGAATGATCAGATGGTAAACACAGAGACGAGCATCTTCATAAATGACTAGGACAGCTGAGAACAATGAATGCTGTGTTAAAGACCCAAATTCTATAGCCAGGCAACTTCACATTTAAATTCTTGTTTATGTTTGTGAATGGAGAAATCCTAGAGACTCGTCTACAATGACTCAGAGTTGTTACGGAATGGAGCATTCTTTATATACTTATATTTCCACCACCTGCTGTCTATAACCAAGTGGTCAGGATCTATTTCGGCAAGGAAGAATGTGATGTATGCAAGCATTCTTTACGATATCATGCCCCCCTGTTACCGAAAAACATTCTTCCTTTATAAAACTGACAAGAAGTGTTTATGCTTGCCAGTAGTCTTAAAAAAACTGTTTTTTGCTGGCAGTATGCTAAATTCACCCATACACAAACTGCGGCTTTGACCGTGGTTCTGAAAGAGTTATTACTACAAGAATCAGTTCCTGCTACAATGGAAGGAAATGCGTCACAAACGTGTGGCTGACTCAAAACAAAGAGTGACAAAATGAAGTGATGGCCACTTAAAAACAAAGAGGGGGTTGGAAAGCAAGCGCGTATTAGTGGAAGAACTTAACAAATGGAGAAGAAATAGGAGAGGTGGGGGGACAGAAAGATATAAAATTGGTCTTTACTGCAAGAGGGTCTTCCCGTAAACCTTCGGTGTTTGGCCAAGGCAAATATGACCCATCACAGTGAGCTTTTATTCCGAGAAGGCAGCAGAGGAAAGATGCAGAGGTATATCTGAGAGTTTTAACATCCTCTACCCCCTTGTTTTGTGAATTATTTTGTCAGGTGCCGCTTTCGGAGTCCTTTTCATCACAGGCGTTGAACACAATGGAGAAAATTGTTTCGGAACGCAAGGTTGCTCTTTTAGATCTACGTAAAGTATGAATGCGCATGGAGATGAAGAGCAAGCCTCTTGGAATGCTAATTTATTTGTTTAGAGCACAAGTGTGGACCCAGTGTTGGGCTGTCTGATCTGATAAGGTTCCTGTAAAACTGTCTGCATCTCGTTGATGTGTCTTAAGTGCTATAAACATGGAATGTGACAGTACATAAATAGGACAAATACACCACACTGTAAAAAATGACCGTGAATTTAACGGTAAAAGACTGTAAAAATGCTACAGTACACCCTTATAGCCAGGAGAACAGATAGATGTCGCCAGTGGTACAATAAAGTTGATTGGGGGAGGGGAATTATCAATTGTATAATACAATTTTCAACACTTTTTAGAGTTGAGTTTTACAGTCCTACGTGGAGTCCATCCTATTTCGTGTAGATATTAACATTATATCAGTTAATGAAATTACGGTATTTAACTGTAAATTTAAGTTAAAACCGTAAAACCTAAAACGTTTTTTACCGTAAATTTTACAGAATTTTTTTTACAGTGCAGTTTGTAAAAAGCCCAGGTGCAAGCTACCACAACAAGCCTCACTGATAAGAAAGGAGGAACGAGTGAGCATTTGTAAGCTCTTACAAAAACGTAATACTGCTTTTCTTGCAAACATTTGAGGAAACCTTTGGCAAACATTGCCGCAGATTCAAAGGAGCTTTGTGGCAAATTTGTTACATATTAACTGCAATTGTAATTTGTTGAGGAGGAGTTAAAGAACAAACGTGTCCTCATTGTTTTAACTGTAGATGTACTTGATGTATTTAATTACTTATTACTTATACTAATTACGTATAAAGACCTTAATGGTTTAGCTCCTCAGCGCTTGAGTACTTCTGTGCAGCATTAAACAGTCACATATTTGTGTGGTACGCTGCTTCGGATGCAGCTTCTGTCCAATTCCATAAACTATTAAACTTTTCCATAGACTATTACTGTATTGTGCGTTTTCAGGCCAATCAGCATCTAGAACTGGAACTACGTATCAGTTCTATTATGAACATTTTTTAAAATCACTTCCACTTTGATTTCAATTTGGATTTAGAGTTTGGATTTAGATTTAGAGTTTCTCTTACTCAGTACAGATCCGAGGCATAAGTCAGATGTGACCTTTGCATGGTACTATATGAAATAACTCAAGTTGTGGTATAGTAAATGCATGATTGTAAAGAGTTGATGCAATAAATAACTGATAATATCATCATATTTTCTATTATTTCTTGCATCATCTCCTTATGATGTAAGGGCCCTCTGTCAATCCTAAAGAGAACTAACCATGCTGACTTAGTGAGCAGCAGTCTCTTGACGATTGACCTGTCTGTACATGAGTTTAACTTCACTTGTCTCCACCTGCCTTTGTATAACACCCAATAATAAGCCTAAAGAACAGGAGAGGTGAGACATACAATGCAAGTGACATTCTTTCCACCTTACAGAAATGGAAACAGACGATAAATTGAGCGTTACTTTGACCCTATCCAATTTCCTATGGCATGAAGATTTATTTACCTTTCATATACAGCTATACACATATTTCTTTTGGATAGGAAGTGGAACAGTTAGGGAACAGTGTCCCTCTCTGGGGCTTACTCCTTTGGAGCATCCATTCTGTCCGGTTGAATGAAAGCTTAATGCGAGTGTGGAAAAGTGGAAAATGTAATTAAGCAGCTAGGGGGGTTTGAGCCTCCTCCGTTCCTCCATACACTCTCCTCACTGTGTTTGCTGCCCACTGTTTGTCTAGCTCTCCTTCTGAAGTCCGGCAGGGCAGGACCTCTGAGGTCAAGGGCACATACAAAGGTCAACAGTTTACAGCTGTGCTGGAGTTAAATATTTGGTAAGCAATAATGATGCATTTAACTTCTGCATCAAAAACTAATTAAAAGTGTATGTTGATTGTACCACATTAAAACATTAAAGATTCAAGGTCTAGAGCACTACAGATAGGCTATGAGTTTCAGGTTCAATCACTTTTAACGGGTTTTATTAGCACAGCAATGCCATAAAAGAGACCAAATGTTCAATGAATAATACAACTTATTAATAATAAACAGAATAATAGTAATATATGTTACTATATATAGTATATTACTTTATAGTAATATATATCATATATGTATAGCATCACAGCAAGCTTACAAAACAATATAGAGACTTATATTTACAACCTACGTATAAGCATTATATTACATTAAATGTTAAATAACTTAATACAATTGAATCCTCAACATATATAAATGGTGCCCTTTAAAGGAACACTCCACTATTTTTGAAAATAGGCTCATTTTCCAACTCCCCTCGAGTTAAACAGTTGAGTTTTACCGTTTTCGAATCCATTCAGCCGTTTGTAGACTTAGATGTCATTTACTATTGTTAGACATTTTCCTCCAAGAAACAAGCTTAAAAAAAGAAAAAAAAATAGGATTATTATTTTTAACAGTTTATGTAAAAGTTGTTAAAAGCAGTTTAAAAGTAAAAAAGCAGTTAAAAAGTAAAAAGCAGTTTAATATGTAACATGTAATTGCTGGCGTATAACAAATGAATAAAAGTTTTTTTTTTAAACTATTGTTTAATAGCTGAAACAAGCTAAAAAAGGAAACCATTGGCTTGTTACCTTTAAACAACTTACATAAAAAGCTTTATATATTAATTTTAAATGTAAAAATGTTTAATACAACCTACATGGTCAATTAATTACAGCAAAACCAAAACAAAATGAAGTGCCATCTTCTCCTACTCAAAACTAAAAATATGACAAGATAATATCTACTAATAAGGCCCTTTCACCCCAAGCAGAATTACAAGCTAATTAAAGCGATTAAGGTATTCATATTTTCATATCTTTATTTTCTAATTTAGCCAGAGTGGATACAGTAAATGACACCATCACCATGAAAGTGTCTTTAAACAAAAACAATCATGTTTGAATAGAACTGCAAACTGGTATGTACCACTTACAAAGGAATGCAAAGCAATAATGTATATATTTTTTTATTATTATTAATTTATTTTTTATGTGCCACTCAAAATTCTGGCAAAGATACAAATCTCCCTCTTCCCCAAATCTATATCTGTTAGAGAAACATTATGGAAAGCAGATTTTAACAATTTTGGCCATGGGTGTTACAGAAATGCAGGTCTACCTCCAACTAAACTTATCTGGGTAGTGTATGTATTAAACTATTTGTACAAATGATATGGGGCTTATTGAATCTATATGAGATGCAGCAATAACTCTGAATGCGTCTCAATCAAGTTTTATGAGACTTACACAAAATTATTGATATATCCATTTAGCCTTAATAAGGACTGGTCTAATTATTATACAACAATAAACAAAACAAACAAATCTGGAGTTCCATGTAAAAAATTCTTGAAGAGAATAGGTCGAGGACTATAGGGTTCACAAAATTCCTAAAAAAGATTCCTGGCTTTTGATCTGCAGCGTGCACCCGTCCATGCGACTCTACCTTGCATACATCACTCCTTCTGACAGGTCAATCAGCCAGACAGGCCATCAGAGCACATCTCCCAGCCTGACAGCGGTCAACGCTCAATCCAGCCTGACAGTTGACCAGGTACTGCCGCCAGCCAGGCACTACCGCACACGGAGAGTAGGAGGAATGCAGGGAACATGGAAGGGCATGACTCTTTGAGGATGGACAAAAGTAGTTCGGAGACATCTGCACGAAATAAATTGTCTAAAATAAATGATCTCAGAAAAAGTCACACGAAGAAGTGACCACATCTTTAGTCGCTGACAAATGCTCCATATCAAATGGAGTGTCAGTCTCTTTAATTCCAAGTTAAACTGGCAAAAGCCAAGAGCTGTGTGCCAGGGCTGACGCACCTGAGGGGTTTGCTTCTATAAATTCATGACAGGTCTAAATCGAACATGTACGATTTGCAGCCCAGAGGAAGATGGGAGAAAATCTGCATTCATCTTGTCATCCCCCCCATCATATCCCAAAGAGAATGGAATAAATAAATAAATAAGCCGAGTCCCAAAAACGTGAGGGGGAGACAACGGCAGAAACCAGTCAGAGCCAGAAACAGACCGTGTTTGATCCACTTAGCATGGCTCTCTCCTGCCTTTTGATGCATGGCTAGGAGGAGAGTAATTAGCAATTAACAATCAGGGCTTAACGAGTGGAAGTTATTATCAAGCAAGGGTGAAAACATATCTTGCACATTGACAAAGCGAGGCAAAAAAGACTGTAATTCTCTCATTTCCATGACATCTCGGAGGCCACTTTCCCCCCCTGCAACAGATCAAACAGGCTCCAACAAAAGGCCTCAAATCTCCTCTACTCTTCCAAATTAGCTAAGCCTCTCAGCTCCATCATCCCAAACATGGCTCGCATCAACAACCCCATCCGCGTATACGAGTGCCGCCACCGCTGAAATCCTCAATCCTCAATCCCCGTCGCCCCCTCCTCTCCCCCACTGGAACAAGACGACGAAGAGGTGAATAAACTCTCACTAACGTCACACTGAATTTGCAGACTTCAGGACACAAAGTATCCCAGAGTTACCAGAATAGGAAACTTTGTCTCTCGTTTCCCCCTCTCACAAATGTTTGTTTCAGCGACTTTCTTTTAATGATGTGTTTGTCTTTTGTTTTCCAGAGGAATGTATTGAATAACCGTGACTGCGTATGAAATCGCCAGGCCTGACAGCTTGGGAAACTCAGCAGTGGTAAACAGGCAAAGGCGGCGACCGCGTTTCGTCAGCCTTGCTCTGACATATTCAGGCCTTCGTAATGTTCCTTATTTTGCTCCGATTACCTCTCATGTTTGCCGCTGCCCTGTCTTCTTTGCATCTCCAGGGGGTGAGGTGATCTAAGATGGCAAATGGGATTTTCAATCATTTGCTTTCTCTTTTCTTTTTTATTGTGGACATCAAAACTCTATCTAATGTTGGAGTTTGCCTTGCAGATGAAAGGGAACCAAACGTCTGGACTTCTCCCGCCTCTCTTTTGATTATTTCTTGGATGACGTTCTTCTGGAGGAAGGTAAGGACAGAGGCAAAAGTCGCAGTAAGGTGCGTCACATCCACTATTGGAGATTACGATTAGACCTAGAGATGTCAGCACATAGAGGACACTGGGGCTAGTTGTCACATGGGGAAGTTGTCACATGAACTATGTATCAGCAACTATAACCTTATTTTCTCAATCAGCGGTATGATGGTTTCAAACACCTAGCTTGACACTGTAACATGTTAATGACTGTAATTTATAATCTGGCTAAAACAATGGTTTGATATTTTTGTTACCTTTTCGATTTTATACATTTTGCATCAAAAATGTTGCCGAGTCTTGGTGGACAATTACTGCAATAGTTTTTTTTCTTCTTCTTAAGGCTTTAAGGTAAAGCCTTTACAAACAAACAAAAATACTTTACAATAAGTATTTGTAATCTGAACTAATAATGAAAAATATATCTAAAGCATTTATTAATCTTAGTTAATGTTAATTTTAAAATTAACTAATACATTATTAAAATCAAAGGTTGTATCCGTTTATATTATTTCATGGACCTGCGCTAACATGAAGTAACAATAAACAGTTGTATTTTTATGTAACTATACTGTATATGTATATACAGATATAACTAACATTAACAAAGATTAATAAATACTGTAACAAATGATTTCTCATTGTTAGTTAATGCATTAAAGTTAGCTAATGGGATCTTATTGTAAAAAAAATAAAAAAATTGCATTAACTAATTTTCTCACTGTTTATCTTCCAAATAATTCAATTAAATTCAATTCAAGTTTATTTGTACAGCGCTTTTCACGATACAAATCATTGCAAAGCAACTTTACAGCAAATTAAGTTTCTACAATATTTAGTGGTAGCTTATCAGTGGTGACTGTCAGTTAATGTACATATGGCAGAAATGTATGGAAAAATCAATTAAAGACGTAATCAAACAGACGATGAACACTATTAAATGATCATTAGGCCTCATGTTGTTCCAAACTTGTATGATTTTCTTTCTTTCTTCTGTGGAACACAAATGGAGATATTTGAATGTTGGGAACCAGCACTTATTAGGTCAGTAAACGCAAGTCCTAATGCATCAAATAATCACTATTCAGAAACACTGAGAAAAACTGAAAACTGAGGAAAAACTGGGGAAAACTTGTTTTGAAATGCGATTGTGGCTGGGACTTCTCTAAACCTGTATTAGAAATGTATACACTCAGATTAATGGCTGGTTTGATGTTATTTTAAAATAGCCCGTACAACTGAAACTGTCAGCAGCAATTCCTTCAACGGTTAACTTACTCGCTTGGAATGACAATACCGTTGCAATTGATGAATCTGAGCATTATTTAGATTGCCAAGTTTTTTATTTTCTGTGGCCTGGTGCCATCAAGATGGTTTAAATAAGGCAGGATTAGTGGATTTGGGGAATTAGCAGCAACGTTGGCAGGCAAGACCCCGGCACTAAAAGTGGAGAGCAAAAAGAAAACAAGGTCTTTGAAAATAGGTTCACACTACACCTCATTTACAGCTGTTTATTCCTCTGCATCCCTATTACAACTCTTTGATATAAACTATTGAAATTAAAAGTAGACTTTGATATAGAAGTTGCTGACATGTGCATGAAATACACTGGAGGAAGCACTTTGTTTCCTCCCAATCCATAATGTACCGCAATTTACTGTTAATGCAGCACTAGAGCTGATGGAGTGGGTGCTAAAAAAAGAAACAAATCTGAATGCTGTTTCGGCTTAAAGGGACCATCAACCTTTCTTTCACCTCTCTCAACACCACCTTACATGGGGGTCCACACAGTCTGACGGGGCCAGTTTAGCAGCAGGTCGGAAATGTTTACAGTGTCAAGCATGGACAGAAGGGAAAACAGACAAAAAGAATCTTGTTATTAATTCTTTTATTAAGAGACTTGATTCTATTAAAGGCCCCAAATGCATTCATCCCGTGGTTCCCAATTAGACATGACAGCTCCTACATTACCAACAACAAATATAGCAGAGGGCAGACCCCCAGGCCAACAAAGACCCCTGACAATGACCCCTATGCTTAATGATGAAAACAAGCGAGCTCTCGCTCTCACTCTTACAGTCTCTCCATCCCTCAGCTGTAGGCAGTGGTGGAAAGAGTACTGAAAAAATATACTCAAGTAAAAGTACCATTACCTTCCAAAAAATGTAGTGTGAGTAGAGTAAAAGTACTTGTCCAAAAAACTACTTGAGTAAGAGTAAAAGAGTAGCCTATTTAAAAGTACTCATGAGTATTGAGTAGTGAGTACTGAGCTGTGGATTCTACCCCATCATAATAAACACTGTACACCGCAATTGATACATTTTAAAAAACGTTGTACATTCTGTAATTCACATTATAGTGTTTGTCATAAAGAATGAAGAATATCTATCATCCAGCAGTTTTAATTTTGACTGCCAACTCTTTAAAATACATCAAAACAGCACGGAAACAGTATTCAGTTGAAGAAAAGATGAAAGTTATTCTCACAACTCTTTGATATAAACTATTGAAATTAAAAGTAGACTTTGATATAGAAGTTGCTGACATGTGCATGAAATACACTGGAGGAAGCACTTTGTTTCCTCCCAATCCATAATGTACCGCAATTTACTGTTAATGCAGCACTAGAGCTGATGGAGTGGGTGCTAAAAAAAGAAACAAATCTGAATGCTGTTTCGGCTTAAAGGGACCATCAACCTTTCTTTCACCTCTCTCAACACCACCTTACATGGGGGTCCACACAGTCTGACGGGGCCAGTTTAGCAGCAGGTCGGAAATGTTTACAGTGTCAAGCATGGACAGAAGGGAAAACAGACAAAAAGAATCTTGTTATTAATTCTTTTATTAAGAGACTTGATTCTATTAAAGGCCCCAAATGCATTCATCCCGTGGTTCCCAATTAGACATGACAGCTCCTACATTACCAACAACAAATATAGCAGAGGGCAGACCCCCAGGCCAACAAAGACCCCTGACAATGACCCCTATGCTTAATGATGAAAACAAGCGAGCTCTCGCTCTCACTCTTACAGTCTCTCCATCCCTCAGCTGTAGGTTGTCTCCCACACATCCCGTTCATGACTACACTCCCTTAACGAACACACTCACAAATGTTCACTCTGGTTCAAGTTTGAAACCCTGTTAAAATCAATCGGTGTTGACAGTGACGACACTCCAAGACACTTTTCCATCACAAGAATACAATACATGCAGATACTCACTCACTCACTCACTCACTCACTCACACATACATGCAAATTGGAACCAAATCCTTCAAAGTGCAGTGCAACACATTCAACTACATTCTTCTTGCAAATTACAAGTTTAAACAAACAAGAGTAGAATGAACCATTTTTAGAAATAACAGTGCTCATAATTTAGATGCTTTTTCCAGTTTTGTGGAATCTAATTGGAAAAAAATATTTACGACATTTTTCAACAATTTACTTCATACATATTTACGAACTAGTATGGAGGTATGAATAGCTGTGCGATGCAACTAAAATAATATTGAAACAACATTACGTTTTGTGCTGAACTCTTTTTCTCTCTTCAAGTTAAATACTGATGACCTCACACTTAGTGTTTGCTAGGGCAAGGATCATTACCATTGCTCATTCTTAGGTTAAAGTATTTGAAGCAACCCTGACCCAAAGTATTAAAGGGGTGGTTCACTGGTTTTTTTTCTAGGCTTGATTGTGTTTATGGGGTGCAGTCTAACATGTGTTAATGCTTTGTTTTTAAAAAAATGCATTATTTTTCACATAATTTACTTTTATTCCACACCGCTCTGTCCCTTCTCGCTGATCATTTCCTTCTTTTATGAAGCCCCTCCCTCAGAAATACGTGATGGG